>NC_072731.1:97033390-97132500 GCF_026930045.1 Uloborus diversus | reverse complement strand
GTAGTTAGCAAAATAATGGAAACATTTGGAAAAAAAAAGTTCGGAATCGCTATTCTGCCGTAAATGTTCTGTTTATAAAGGTGCCCTTTTAACTATAATCACTCACACTGGTGAATCCAGATCGTGGTTGAGTTCTGTGGTCATTTTTGCTGCTGTTGTTCACTTTTTAGACACTACAATCCACTTCAACACCCGTCGGTTTCTTTTACTGAGCTTCTCTTTCCTTCCACTGTTTTGCTTTGCCAAGCTTGTCTTACCGCGATGTGTGTATGCTAGCATGACTTTTGATATTGTACCTCTAGAAACGCCAAAAGTTTGAGATGTTTCAGTTATATTTGCTCCAGCTAGATGCGCTCCAACTATTTGGCGTCTTTAAAAATTTGAGAGGTTCGACATTTCACGCGCTTGAAAAAAATCAAGACTTCCCGAACTTCCGTTAAACTACCATATACTACCAGATCATATGCATTGATATTTATAAAATATATATATATATATGTCTAGTTTTATTCTTTACTACTTACGAGCGCATTCAAAAATGTCACTTTTATTCACAGGTGTTTCGATTATTTTGATAACTACCTATATCCTGCACCCAAAACGAAAAACCGGCACCTGAGAAAAATAGGCTTAAACAGCTGCTGTCAACATAAATCTCTATGGGGAAAGTTTACTCATTTTTACGAAAACTTGAAATGTTTTTTGCGTATGGTAATAATGAAGGTAGCAAATTGTTCAGGATTAAATTATGCATAACATGTATTTTTTCCAGCAAGTCGAAAATGTTGAAGATTAAAGGCATTTAGACCCCTTAATCGTAATAACAATGGCATAGGTCTGAAAAATGATCAGGTATCGAAAAGATGTATCTACAATTTAGAGAACATCTCTGCAATGACGTGAGTCTAAACATAGAAGAAAGTAGCAAATTTTCAATAACTATTCATATCTCAGTCGAAGATCGCTGTGTGAGCAATCGAAATTTTTCGGAGATCATTATAATACAGGAGCTATAGATGTATTCCTGAGATAAATAGTACCATCTTGTGAAAGTTTAAGCAGTGAAGTTACACTATTCGTGATTAAAACTCATCTCTAATTAGATTTTTGCTGCATTTTCGTTACGTGCCAAGTGCCGCTACGTTTACCGGAATAAATATTTATGTATTACTTTTCGAGAAACCATTAGTTTGCCGAAGATTATTCAAAAGATTATCCTTTGATTTTTATTGCTTTTAAGATCATCCATACTTTACGGTGAAATTATAGCGCTGAAAATGTAAGGCCGCTAAAGAAACTTTATTTCACTGCATAATGACCGTTAATCTATTTTTAAATCTTTATCAGAAATTTTACTCAGAATCATTATATCCTTTTAGCATTCTTTAAAATATTTTCCAACTGCCATTAAAGACTTCTAACTTTCAAAATAAAAGCATTTTCAAAATTATCTTTTCACCTTTTTTTTTTTTTAATGTTCTGCTCTTTCTAAAATATTTTTAAACTTTTTGATTTAAAATCAGCAGCTCTCTTTTAATGGAGTTAGGAGTTTATATTTCATTATAAAAAATTCTACCTCCGTAATCATTAATGGTGCTTTTTTTTTTAACTATCTGGTATATATTCACACATGGAATGGAAAGAGCATCTATTTCGATTCATTTCATTTTTATATCCTCTAGTAAAGTGCAAAGACTCTTCGCTACTTTTCTCCGATGTACCTGTAAACTAGTATTTTTATTTGTGTGAAATGTTGGAATTAAACTTTTTTCGGTGGCAACCAAATAAGCAAGCTTGCACAATAAAGCTAACGTACAATAGATGATAAAAAAGAGAAAAAACGAAAAATGAAAAAATTAGATACTGCCCTTTACTTGCAGACGGTAGTAGAATAAATACCGAGGCTTTAGGGAGAATTTCGGACCCTCTATAAATCTAACAGACCTGAGATCGTAGGCGTATTTGCTTTATATAGGGAAAAACGAGCTGATGGGTGCATCACATGACTTCCTTTTACTCTAATTTAATGTCATTTCCCATTACCGGCAATTTTAATGTGATTCAATAGTTTACTCTCTAAATATCACCAACAGTGGCCAAATTGAAACAAGTTTTTAAAAAAAAAGCCAAATTTGTCACCAAGTTAGCGACAAAACTTGGCGACCAAAAGACTGGCGATATATCGCCAAGTGTCCGCCAAATTATAACACCACTTGAGTTTACATCGAAATTAACAATGATTTTTTCCTAAAACGGGCAAAGACCCCTTTCAAAACACCTGCATGCAAACAAGAGAGGAGGTGCACAACTAGACCCCACTAGGAGTCTACGTTCCAAATTTCAACTTTCTAGGACTTACCGTTCTTGAGTTATACGACATACATACGCACATCCGCACATACATACATACCTATACATACAGACGTCACGAGAAAATCTGTTGTAATTAACTCGGGAATCGCGTGTCTACACGTTCTTAGGCACTTATTCACGTGTGGTCGAGTCGAAAAAAAAAAACTCAATATTCATTCGGGGGTGAGTAAAATGGAAATTAAGGTCGATTTTTGAGTGAAAATTTTTTTGTGAATACAATACTTCCTTTTTTGTAAAAGGAAGTAAAAAAGAGAGTTGGGTAACGGCACCAGTACCAGACAAGGGTCCAGTAACAGATAGTCATAAGTTTGGATTTAAATAACAAGAATTTTAGGAGGGTAAAACTGATTTTGATGTGATCCATGAATAAGGTGCAACCATCTAGTGTTATCAGAGTGAATTTTATGAGCCAGTTAGTATTTACACGGCAGTGGTGGAAAGTTATGAACAGATACCACGAGGTCTGCCGGTGTTCCATGTTCACTTGAATTAAATAAGGTTTCAGTTCTAAAGATAAAGATTTTTGCACATTTTGAAGAGAAAAGGGGAATTCTGTCCACAATACTCATTATTTCCTTGTCCTGTTACTGGGCATCATCAGAATTTTCGATGAATGTTACTGGGGGGTCGGATCTTTTTTTCAAAATCGAGCGAATGAAAATAGAATCAACTAATTTAAAGGATCCAGAAGCAGCCTTACGTTATATGAGATAAAGTTGCATGAGAAAAAAATAGTTTTAAAAATCTGAATACATTAAAAGGCTCAGAAAATTGAGTTAAACTGAGAACGATGTCTGTTACTGGTGCCGTCACCCTAGTACTTAATTTATTACTGATTTTTCAACCATGTTAAAAAAGAATCTAACTGAAATAAAATCTCGTACCTAACGTAGAAAAGAAGTTGCAAGCTTACTTAAAGGTTTAATGTGAAAAATTAAAAGAGAGAACGGCTTAAGAAATTCGCGCCTGCAGAATTGTTGAGAAAATACGTTATAATATATAGCATGACTTTGAGGGGAAATTTGAGCCCTTTTTACTTCTTTTTACAAAAAAGGAAGTATTGTATTCGCGAAAATATTTTCACTCAAAAATCGGCCTTAATTTGCATTTTGCTTACCCCCGAATGAATGTTGAGTTTTTTTTTTCAACCCAACCACACGTGGATATATGCCTAGGAACGTACAGACACCCGAACTATCCATTTTGACAATCCCCGAGTTAATTACGAGTTTTTGCGTGATGTCTGTATGTACGTATGTATGCGTATGTGTGTATGTATGTCGCATAACTCAAGAACGGAATGTCCTAGAAAATTGAAATTTGGTAGGTAGACTTCTAGTGGAGCCTAGTTGTGCACCTCCCTTTTTGGTTGCATTCGGGTGCTCCAAAGGGTGTCTTTTGCCCCTTTTGGGGGGGGGGGAAATCATTGTTAATTTCGATGTAAACTCAAGTGGTGTTATAATTTGGCGGACACTTGGCGATACATCGCCAGTCTTTTGGTCGCCAAGTTTTGTCGCCAACTTGCTGACAAATTTGGCCTTTTTTTTTTTGGCCTTTTTTTAAATCTGGTTTTAATTTGGCCACTGTTGCTGATATTTAGATAGTAAACTATTGAATCACATTAAAACTACCAATAATGAGAAAATGATATTAAATTGGAGTAAAAGGAAGTCATGTGATGCACACATCAGCTCGTTTAAAAACAACTAGACCTCACACCACAAGTGGATTTGTTCACTATTTGCTGGGTGGGTTTACTTAAAATAGAAATAAAAAAAGAAAGTAGTTCCTATTTTGTACTTGATTTTGTTTTGCCCTTACGTTAACAATTTAAAAAGTTATTTGACGCTCTACTTTGTTATTAAAAACAATTTTAAAGTTAAGTATTATTTAAGTTTTATCCAGTAATGGTATTACAATTTACTACTGCGTGCATCGAAATAAAACTGTAACTATCAGCATGTTTTAAACTATCTAATTGACGATTTTAGTTACTGAAGTAAGCCAGAGAATAATAGTAACAAAGTTCAATCCTGTTACATTGAACTTCAAAGGACTGCAAATGTTTTCGTTATAACGGGAATTTCTTTATAATAGAATTTAAACACTGTTATAGATCGGGTCTGAAATTTTATATCGTTGAAACAGAATTTCCGTTATGTTGGTCTTCGTTGTGACGGGTTTTCACTGTAGTTGAACTGAAATAAGCTTGTATAAATATGGGAAAAAATAAGTTCGTCCTCCTAATTCTGCTTAATGTTTCCCTTTAAATGTTTTCGTAACTAAGCGCATGTCAAAACATATTTTGCGATGTAATTATGAGCATTCTTTCTTCTTTTCTAGAGTGTATGTATGTGTTTTCAGTTTGTGTTATTCTTCGGAGAACTGTCTTAAGAAGACATCATTATTCTAATTATTAAAATGTTAAACAACTGAAGAGCATTTTTATCACTTTTATATTTTTTATATAAAATGGAGTTTAATTACTCTTGAAGCAAAGGAATTAAAAATGATTTTCCTTTTTACGAACGACAACAAAAAATACAGACATTACTATAGTTTCTCAAGTTGATGAGATGGATTTATGTTTGTGTTTGAATTTATAACGACTTTTCTGACAAAACATTATGAAACATCTAGGAAAATTTTAAAACTTTTTAAAATATTTCTCGTTTTTTTTTATTTTTCTTTTTGAAGAAAACTTAATTCATGCCAATTAGTAGAACTGACGGGAATAAAAATACTGGTTGCTTTATTACATTGTTCAAGACTTAATCGTAAAAAAAATAGGTTGTTCATTAAATCATGTCTAAAAAATTCTAAGCAAAGTTTAAACTTGGATTTAGTAATGTTTGCAGAGCACGATAGGAATTACTTTATGTTTTGAGAGTTAACAAACAGATTCAAAAAATTCTGTCGATGTGTATTTTCCCTCCTCAGAGTGTGCTTTATTTAAACCACCTAGTTTAAACAATAAAAGAATATGATGAAAAATTCTATTGTTCTACTAACATATAGTTTTTTTATTTAAAAAAAAGCTAAATCTGTGTTTAGTCCATTTACCCGTAAAAGCAAAAATATTAAACAAATCATGAAAAAAAAAATCTTAATATCTCCTGAAAATAGGTATAAAATTGAAAATGTGTTAGAAATGAAAACTCACTAATGTAGTAAACAGTTATAAATACAAATTTTGAAAGAATTATAAAAATATTTGTCTGTCAGTCTGTATATCTATGAGTCCGTGTATAATTTATATGATAACTCTTGTTGGCATTGTCCAATTCGAACAAAATAGTTTTACTCCAAAGATGTTGGAGTAAAAACTTTGAGTCACCTGGAAAAAAATAAAACAATTTTATTTCGGCATAATGATTTATTAAGTTAAACTTCTAAACTTTTTTTTTAATTACCTTATGAAACTCAGAAGTTAATATTGAGGAAAAATTTCGTCATAATTCAGCTCTAGAATGTGCTTTGAGAACGTAAGTGCTTTTTCATATTAATGAAAAAAAATGCTTAAAATATATTTTGATTTTATCTGCTTTTTTAGTGCATTTTGATGCACAGTTATATATCGTTTCACAGTATACTGTTTCCAGCTTTTATTTGATACATTCCTTCTAGTTAACTTTGAAACACGGCAGTTAACTTTATGTCTTTTTTTTTGGGGGGGGGAGGGAGTACAGGGTTAGCAAGAAATAAGTTGATCATTTCATATGCGCTTCCATTGATCGAAAAGAGATGGAATTTGAACTACAGGTAAATCTAATGATGCACTTGAGAACTATTAAATAAAAAGTTTTAGTTCAAAAACTCACCAATGGGACTAAGCTGCGCACAGAAAAGCACTGCATTTTTATAACTCTTCTATAATCTTAAATTATTTTAAAAATTTAAATGAACTATCCCGTTTAATGATGCTTTTCAATCGGAAAACCATCATATATAGATAGTTGCCACGTTGAGCGTTTTTCATGTGTACTTCTTTTAGATTTTTAAAATGTATAATACTTAAAATGTTTTTGTGCGCGCATCGATTATTTGAATTAATTTTTTGCATTTAAAAGTTTTCAAGCGCATGGTTTGAGTTATCCGTAGTTCAATTTTTATTTATTTGACCAATAATACACTGTAAATAATGTTGTGTAACCTTACTTCAAAAATTCGGTGGCAGCTTAGCTGTCTCCACTGCTCTGGAGTACCTTAACTGATATAACTTGTGTAAAGTTAGCATCGCTTGTGGAAGGTCACACCATGGTATTGTAACTACAGCGTAACGTTTCACTAATTTCTGCGTAAGGTTACACCAGAATTTTCTGTATGCTTACAGGGAAGTTGCTTGAAAGGTTACAAATTAGTAAAAATTAAGCTTTCATCTGACTTTCTTGAACGGTACTCATTTTTAATTGCAAGTAGACTAAAACTAGAAGTCAACTATTCGATGGTTGAAATTATCCCAATATATTAAATGATCAAGTAATCATTTCTTTCCATTCGTTTAAAATTGAAAGTACAAAAGTAAATTCGTAGATTACAATTCTTGAAATTTTGTTATAACAGCCATAAACAAATTATCCTACAAACCACTTCTTTACAGTTCTTGCTTTTAATTATTCGTTTATTTAGCACTAGTGGTATCCGCATGGCTTTGCTCGTAATAGAAAAATAAAAAGGCATTTTGGTTCACTTGGATATTTACAAATAATGTATGGTGAATTTTCTCGCCAATTGGCTTGTACCCATGTTACGGTTCCACATTATAATAATTTCGCAATTTACTCGTCCGTCTTATGATAATTGTGTTCTTAAAATTGGAATGGAAAAAGAACCACATCGAATTTTCTAAAAATCGCTTCGAGGTGCAAACAACCATGCTACAAACTAACTTTGTGCCAAATTTCATGAAAATCGGCCGATCGGTCTAGGCGCTATGCGCGTCACAGAGATCCTGACAGACAGAGATCCGGACAGAGAGACGTTCAGCTTTATTATTAGTAAAGATTTATCAAGTTCATGCTTTTTCACAATCAATATACACCAATTATTTACTTATTTTAATATGTAAACAAGCCATTTTTGTTGTACTAAGGGAGGAAATAATCTGAGTAGTGACCGAGCCCACAACGTGAGAATCTTACAAACAGATTGCAAGGCAAGAGCTTTTGCCGCTCTGCCACCAAAGGCCGGTTTTCGTTTCACGAGTAAGCGTTCACCTGCTCTGAGCCGATTCTGATCTTTACGCATGAGCTTTGAATTCTACTGAAAAACCATAGTGCAAGGTTCCTCCAACAATTTGAATTTTTAAAACAATGATACTACACCCTTCAGAATTCGTGTAACATTACACCCATTAATGCTGGTAAGCTTACACATTTTTTTACACCGTAGGACGCATTCCAAAGCTCCCTGAAGTAGGCAATTAATTTCTCACTAACCCTGTATTTTCGACTTAACAAACCAAAAGTGCTGAATTAACCTGACAAGGTAATGTAATCAGTTTTCTGCAGCTACGATGATTGAGAGAATACAGAAAAGTTAATGTAAAACAATGTTGCTAAGATTTCTCGATCTTACCATATTTTAGAAAGAGGTTTCACTTCATAGTTATTATTCACGTTTTGCTGAGAAAACGAAAAAGCTTCGTTTGTACATGACCTTTTTATGCAGTTTTAAAATGAAACATATTTTCAACAAAAAAATATATTTTTTTAAAAAGCAAAACATTTCCTCGGTATGAAAGCTCAAATTTTTTAACGTACTGTTTGTGAATGCATCTTAAAAGAGTAGCTAATTAAAAATAATTAATGATTAGAATCTCAAAACATATTAGCAACAAATCTTGATGATTTTTTTTTTTTTTTTTTTTTTTTTTTTTTTTGAAACCAAGCAACAAGCTTTTATTTGTCGAATTATTTTCAAAAAAGAGGACACTATCCGCGTACAGATTATTTTGTATTCTCATGTTTGTATTGTTAAAGGCATTTAGTTTTGAAGTAAAAAGTAGGGGAAAGGAATAAAAATTTCCCTCCTTCTGTTTCAATTACTTTCGTCAAATAAAGCAACCAAGAAAAAGATAATTACATGACATAATTTTGAAAAAAAACATTAAAGCTAGTTATGCGAAGAATTTTTCGAAACTTATCTGAAAATACAAAAATAACAAGCAAAAGAAAGATTATGTAAAATATTTGCTGAACCACTGCAAAAATGCAAGTTTTAAAAAGGCATTTAAGGTTCTATCTCACTAAAAACAGGACAAAAATGATCAAAAAAATTTTTTTTTTTTTTTTTTTTTTGCTGTCATTTTAAGACATGAAAGTATAAACTTCAGAGCATTTTTTCCCTCAAAATTGAAATTCTTTTTAAAATATGCGGAGAATTTTTAATATGACATTTTTTTTTTAATTAGTCTTTTAATATTGGAGTTCTTCAAATTTTAAAAGAACTAATGCTGGTAGTTTTTACAGTATAAACACTTTTTTCTGAATATTTTGCTTTAGAATCGTTTACAATCTTAAAACTTCTTCCCCCCCCCTCCCCAACGGTAAAAGTTTTCCTCCTGTTATGATTTTTTTAATCTAAAAATTTTTTGTAATTGCTTCGCTTTTTACATTTTCTTCATAACTAAATTTACATAAATAATACCTACTGCATTGATAGAGAGCTGTAAAAATTTCAGCTTTTTTCTGTCAAAAGAGATTTTCATTTATGAAAGCTTCCCATCTCAAATTTTAAAAAAATAATGAGAGATTCTAAAATATATATTTAAAAAGAATTTTTGTAATATTATTTTATTTTAATTTTGGAATTATCAAAATCATTTGATCAATAACGCGCCTTAAATTAGGTGTTCTCAATCCCTTTTTTGTGTATTATTCACTATGTGCACCCCCAAAAAACACTTAAGTTTCATACAAATGTGTTCTATTAACTAAAGCTTTACTGTTCAAGTTTAGTTACGCATATAAACAATTCAAGTTACAAATAAGTTTATTTTAATGGACATTTTGTTAGAGTTTTTGCTAATCATTCAAAAGTTAATAATGTCGCAGAAAATAAATTTTTTGGGGAATATGCTTACTTTTCTTTATACTACATCAACTTTTATGTCCACCTAACTCAAATACAATCGTAAATTATTCTTAGTATGAAGCTTTTTTCTTCTACACTTGATATTCAGGTAAGTTATGTAAAAAGAAGCAGTCAAAAACTTTGTACGATGAAATAAGTAAAAATATGACACCGTGTATACATGTATAAATAAAAGCATTTAAAAGAACTTAAACACTCTGCAAACAACTGTTTCGGGGTTATAAAATCAAACCCCTTCTGCAGTGCATAAAGGAACGAAGGAACACAAAGTCGTGACTTGTCCGTTGTCGGATTTTGTGTTCCTTTGTTCTGTTATGCACAAAAGAAGGGGTTTGATTTCATAACCCCGAAACAGCTGTTCGCAGATTTTTTTAAACTCTTTTTGAATGCTTTTATTTGTACATGTATACACATTGTGATATTTTTATTCAGTTACGTTGTTCGAAAAACCTTTTTCACATTTGTACGTTATCATCAGTCACAGATGGTACTTTACAGAAATGACTGATAATGCTTTGTATTCCTTTCCAATGACTGTGGAGTAGATAATTTTCAAAGTATTGCAGCACTTTTATTTCAATATAGAATCACAAAGTATCGCGCTTTACGCAATAAGGTTCCAGCAATATCAATACAATTAAAAGTTAAAAGTAAACCTTTATATATCCAGACCCAAAATACCGTGCTTTAATTAATCCGAACAGCCATTCGAATGCATATTCTGTATAAATAAAAGGTGCGTTAGAGCTGGGGTCTCCAAAATATGGCCCGCGGGTTAAATGTAGCCCGTGGGCATCTAACCTCTGGCCTACGGCAGCGGGGTAGCTTTTAGCTCAATAAATTAACGAAGCCATTTTTACTAGGTACACTTAATTACACTGTTACAATTTCTTATGTTTTTACATTTCGTAAGTTTCTAATTTTCACACATATTAGAATAAATTTAATAGAACTCGTTAAAATATTCAGTACCATTGAATAATTCAGTTCCTGTATTCTATCTTACGAGCAGATTCAACTAGATTGTGTTCGATTTGATGGATTTCTATCTACTAGTAGCATAGAGAGAAATTTTCATCTTGGTGGGGCAAAGGAAATTTTGGGCTGCGTTATTGGTAGGTACGATTGATCGTATTTGATTCGATATAAATATGTTGCAGTTGAATAAGCCGCTTAATCAAACATTTTCAAAAACTGATTCTTTGAGCAATTTATTGTTCTCACTTGACTGTTTTTGACGTTCATTTGATTTTTCCCTCCGCCACCCTCCGCACCATCACCGTCGACGAGCTCCTCACGATGCTGCACCTCTAGCGAAAGCCGTCTCCAGGTTGCATCCATGTCCTACACACACGCGCATACATACACAACTACACGCACGCGCACACACACACACACACACAAACACATACACACATACACCTACACACACCTACACAAACAGACACCTACACACATACACATACACAAACGCATACATACAGACACCCACACATACATGCACAAACAAAAACATACACACACATACACACAACAACCCACACATTCATGCCTGCACACAGACACAAACACATATGCCTACACACACATATGCATACCCCCCCCCCCCACAGACACAAACAAAACGCCTACACAAACATACACATAACACGTACACACAAACACATACCCCCACACACAAACACGCACGCCTACATACACACACTCGTGATTGCGAGAAACATAATTTGAATTCAAGCTGTCAAAATTCAAATTATTTTTTTTCCGTTCGAAATTAAAGACAATAAGACTCCGACTAAAAAAAAGGTACATTAGTAGGGAAGAGTCATGGGAAATGCTGCATTTATTAAGAAAGAAAATAATGTGGAAAAGTCCAGTAAACGTAGCAGCGAAAGTTTAAAGCTGCTACATCTATACTGAAAAAGCTGATTTTTTTTTTTTTTTATCAAGAATGCAGGGCTGTTCCATTTCTAAGTCAATAAGGGATCAAAAAGAGGGTACAAAATGTTTCTCAGGCAATGAGTGGTGTTTTTTCACTTAAAATAACTAATGATGAATGATTAAAAAAATGTTTCTGTCATGGATGTTTGCAGGAAAAGTTATCTTCATCTGAGGACCCCCTCCTGTGGGCCAATACCCTAGAGGGGTATTGGCAACAAGACTAGAGCAATTTTTAAATATGACCTGCCCTTTTGCCAAAAAAGTTTGGAGACCCCTAGGTTATAGCAATAATGAGTATTTTTATCGACCTGAGCTATTAACGCGGAAGGGCGGAAAAAAATACCGTCGGGTCAGTGACGTCAAAGGGCGTTTATATTTCATCGCGAACCGGTTCCCATGTCTATGATTTCATCCTCTTGAATGCAAAATACATTTTTTACTGTGTAAAACAGTTTGTTTTTAAGTATCTTGGCTCAACTTATAGGTTATTTTGTTTTATCCGTGCTTTCATTAATGGCTAGCTCCATATGTGACTTACTCTACTAGTAAGTTGAACCTGAATCTGACCATGAAAATACTATTATGACAAAAAATTGAGTTTTACCATTTATTTTACCTTGATTGATTTTGATTTATACACTTTAGCCAATAAATGTCATCCATGCATTGCATATTCTGTGTACATGGATAAAGCTCAGTTGTGACTCACACTACACGAAAAGGAAGTGATACACTGTGTTAAGTACAAAAACTCCTGTTTTTTCCTCTGTTGAGTTCAAAAAAAAATGTTTTAGGCAGTTTTAGCTTGTAATGATAGTACTTTAATTTTATATTGCTACTAGATTAGTGAAATATATAATTAGTTTGTAACGTGACATTTTATGTGTGACTCAAACACATGACCAATAAGACTCACACAACTATTCCCCCTAAATATTTTCAACAATAAAAATACATAAAAAACACATTTAAAAAAAGTTTTCTTAATTTTACATAAGTATTATAGTTTAATCTATTATGTATATAATTTATTTTAGAAAAAAATGAATAAAAAGGTAAATCCACAATTATGTGTTACGGTGCACTTTGGCAAAGAATTAACCTAATTCGAACGACCTGTATCTCCAACTAGTCCAGATTAATGAAGTTGTACGTATTTTGGTAGTAAACAGATTAAATATTTTCACTTACGCGTAAGAATACACGTGCCACTTGCTGAGAACGATTTCTTTAAGTAGTTCCTATCATATCACATTCCAGGGTTCACAGTATCTACTACTATTTTATGGTTTACCCCGTTCGATGGGATCCTGAAGACAGTTCTCTTTTTTTTTTATCCAGACCAGAAGGTGAGAAATCCCTGATCTAGCAACCCTAGGGGTATTGCTTAACTTGGAGGACTTAATGACTACCACATCGTCGCTTCAGAGCAACAGTAAGATATTTAATTCCAGGAATAAATGTAGGACACTCAACCGTTGCTCTGAGGTGACGATATTTAGCGTGCCCCAGTAACCATTAACGAACGGGAAGGATATTCGACCAGCTGGCATCGAACACGCAACCCTTCGGTTACGAGTCCGACGCCTTACCGATTAGGTCACCACGACCTCGTAGTCCCTACATGAATGTAGCGTTGAATATTGTCGGGGGAGGGGGACTGGAACTATTTTCGGATATTTTTTAATCCAGATGCTCACATTTTTGGATTAAAAAGGTGGTTCCTTGTAACTCCAAAACACGTCTCTGCAATTGCTTGCAAATTGGTGCCTTTCATACATTGTTTAATTACTTTTTACGCCACTTATTCCTATTACTTCAAAAATTGATAAAGTGGAGTCTTCGTTTAAGGGACCGAAGTCATGAACACCACTTAAGATAATAAAAGCAGAAATAAGTTCTTAAGGAAAAAAATGCAATATTTAAACGAAACGTTATGCATATAAAAAGTCTCGGCGACATGCTTTCATATCCTGCCAACATACTTTGATGAAAAATACCAGTTTTACTCCCACGTGAAGTTTTTCTGCAGAAAACATCATTTTGCTTTGCCTATCAAAAACCGTCAAGGGACAAATACATCATCTCTTTACCCTCGTTTCGAGTCAGGAGTCTCTTGAAGTTTGGAAAACAAAACATACGCTTCTAAATCCGAAAAGGATAAGGGTAACTTCTTTGACGTACCTTGAAAGTACTGCATTACAAAAGGCGATGGCAGTCTTATTTTCGTTGCTGAATAAGACATAAGCTTATAGTTAGAATTTTTTTCCAGCGCTCAACAAAGTAGAAATAACTTTATAGAGGTAAGAGTAAACTTTTGAAATCCCTCAAGTGCTTCAGTCGAGAACTGTACTTTCAAGACCTTTCTTCCTAGAGTCAGTTTTGAATTTTGATCTTAGAAATTAAAGTCAGTTGGAATTTGTAGTCTTAGGTAAAAGATTCATAGTCTGGCTATGATAATAAGAGGCCAAACGCTGACAAAGCTTTTTTCTTTGTGAGCGAAATGTAGTAAGAGAAAAATTAATACATTTTACGTGCAGCGAATTGCAGTTCGTTATTGATCTTGAATTATTGCTTTGCTTTATACTTAGAAATACAGTGAAACCCCTTTATAACAAACTTCAAGGGACCTTCAATTTTTGTTCTCTGTAATGGGAATTTTGTTGTAATGGAATTCGAGCAATGCAACAGCAATTACATCGGGAGTTAAAATTCATTTCTCTGAAACGGAAATTTCGTTGTACTGTTATTCATTGTAAAGGGATTTCAATATATATTAATTTGTTTCGGTTCATTAGGTTCATACACGAAAATGTGATTTCTTCTGAAAAGCTCAGGGTAATTTACAACGCTCCAAATGTTTTTGAAAAGGGTTAGTTCTCTGACGAGAGTTGTTCAATCAAACAGACCCAGAACTACATTGATCCACAAAAAGCGATAACAATGCCATCTGTTAGGTAATCGAAACAGTTGAATGCCTGGATACCTATTTGAAGATTCAATTCAGATAGCATATATCATGAAAATTGGTGTTAATTATAGTGACCATCAGGTTGCCACTGCAATAACGAAAAAACCAAACCTATCCCCACATTTCTTATCACATCAACAAGTACCACATTTATTCTAGCGATGGCAAGATTATATCTGTAAACTAAATTTTTTAACATAACATGATAATGAAAACTTTTGGGAAAATCGGTATTTTGATAACGTGATACCGGAATACTGGTATTAATACCGGTATTACAAATTTTTAAAAAGACATTCAAATACATTATGTTTCGTGGCCACATTTTATTACTTTTTGCTAAAAGTGCATAATTTACATATTGTGAACAAATTTAAAATGAAGCAACAAATATCATAATCAAAAATCAATAATAGGAAGAAACATAATGCATTTATTTGTCACAAAACCTGGAACTCATTTTAGTGAAATATTTCCTGCAGTTGAAAATATTCTTTCTGAATTCAAGCAGGCTGATGATACTGTTAATAATGCGCTATTTACCTCCTGTAGTTGCATGGAATGCCTACATTTTCAAATAATTCGGTCTTTAATTAGCTGCTTTTGGAAAAATTAGTTTTGTGAGTGTTGGTGTTTCTTTTGTATTGTGGGTAGTTTTTTCTATCATTATTATTTATAGCTAATTGTAACTGTTCTTCGAGCGAAAATTCTTTTTCAATCTTAAAATCTTCTTAAACGATTTCCTCTTGATCAGAATGGGTTTATGTTTGTTTTTATTGACACTTCGAAATTCTTTACAAGCATGTAAATATCCGAAAATATGTTCCAACTGATTATGCCTTACTTCTTTGCAAATGTTCAAGGCGATAAATATTATCTCACTTGGTATAAAGCTGAATAGGGAGACAGAACAGCACGCTAACACCGATGACAACCAGTGGTGGCTCGTGGGAGGGGCCAGAGGGGACCGGGCCCCCTCACTTTTTTCAGACAACTTTTTATTTCTTTTCTTTTTTTTTCTTTTTTGTGAGAACGTGTATGAAATTTAAAAAAAAAAGGTGTATCTTATTTTTATGCGGATTATCTATTACAAAAGTGTAAAATTACTGAGGTGCGGATTGTGCGCTGCCGTGGATTATCTGTGTGCGTGTGTGAGTTTTTTTTTTTTTTTCTTCTTCTTCAACACAAACGCATTGAACCTCAATATTTGCAGCAGGATTCTCTGACCCTGCCGGTATGTTCTTTATTTTACATAGCTTGAATGTTCTTACTCGATTCAGGCTATGAAAAATATACAACATACAGTAAAGGGACTTCATTTGCACAAGAAAGACCGTTTGCTCCTTTCTTTGCCCTTTGTCTTCAAGTAATTAGCGTACTATAATAACAATTTAGAAAAGAAATAATCACTGTTTAGATTATTTCTTTTTTATATTAGATTTGAACATACCTTAAAAATTACTACTTCTTCGCGTTTTTAATTTAGTTGCTAAAATTGTATGTTAAATCATCGTGATATCCGCGAATTATACGAAGATTTTTTTTTCCCATCAGTCTGATTTTAGGACTTCAATTTTGAAAAACATTCCAGAGGAGAGCACTAGAACCCCTTCCTGTAAAAATCTTGAAAGTTTGCTGACAATTGCAATTTTGGAACTGCAATTTCGAGAAATTGGAGGGAGGAGGAAAAATTGATTTCTATTGATTTTTCAAAGAATAAATAAATTAGTAAATAAATAAAACTATCGGGGAGAGTCCTGGAGCCCCATCTCGTACCCTAACGTCAATAAATATGAACCGCAACAGCGTTTTAAGGCATCAATTTCTATAAATTTCCGTGGAGTCCCCTGTACCTTTCTTTCCCCTAACATCATCAAAGACGTATAAAATTGCGATTTTAAAACAAGTTTCAAAATTGAAAGATTTGATAAGCAAATCAAATCAATCAAATTGATGAGATTTCTTTCCTATTGTGCCCCGCCCCCATTTAAAGTTATTTTCTAGATGCACCACTGTTGTGTGTTGTGTTGTATGTATGTGTGTGCATATATCGTTACAGAATTTTTTTAATTAAAAAAATGTCTTTCCATTGTTACACAGAAATTATTACTTGTTTTAAATTACTGCTCATGTAGTTTCAAAAAAAAAAAGTGACTAGTTATCAATAATTTGGTGGAAATAAAAGGAGTTTGATATTTTTTTTCTTTGCCCGCATAGGAATTCTGAATCTTGTCCGTAGACGCCGCGCCGGCAGTTTCACATACAGAAGGGTACACCCGCATGTAAATCGCTAAGAATTTTTTTTACTAGTTTTTTAATTTATTTATTTATTTATTTATTTTTACTTTAGTTATCTAATTTTATTTTATTTTAGAAAGAATACTGAGATATATTTTAGTCTTTGTTAAAGTTGATTAGTTTAAATATTTTACGTATTTCTCTAATCACAATATTTTTCCCCTTTTGTAATTTGCCCTTGCTTAAAATAAAATTAATTTTACTCGTTTCAAATAATTAGTTATTAAAAGATTAAAAATAATATTATTATTAAAAATATTAGATTAGTATTGCTTTTTGAAATTTATTTATTTATTTTGAAAAGCCAGTGGGTGTAAGTGCCTCCCTTGCAGTATCTTACCGGTGCTGCAATGGACTACAGAGCCGGAAAGCATACTGGACATAAACGAGAGATTAATAATTTTCGGGATGTATTTTGTGGCTTTTGCCCATCTGATTAATTAAATTTTATTTTTGAAAGTCAGGAGGTGAAAGTGACGTCACTGACTCGTCCGGCAATCATGGACATAAACATGATGTTTATATATTTCGTGATTTACTTAGCAGTTTAAGTATTTTGTAACTTTCCCTGTGTTTAAAATGAATTCAATTTCATTTATTTAACATACATAATTATTTTCAGAAAGTTTAAGTATTAAAAAAAAATAATAATAATTTCTTTTTTTCTAACCGGGGAGGGGCACCCATAATCTGGCCCCCTCACTTTTTCAAGGCACGAGAGCCGCCACTCAACAAATTACTGTTTGTTATACTACGAAACAAGAAAAAGTTTTGCCACAAAATTCAGTACAGTTAAGACAAATATGTAAAGAAAAAAAAAGAAGAATTGCTGCAATTGATGGTTGGAATAAATTGTTCATAGCACAAACGCATTATTATTATACTTAAAAGTAATTTTCACAAGAGAGCAAGTCAAGGAAATGGAGAAAATAAAAACGTGGTTCACATAAACTCACGAAAGTGCGATTCATCACACCATCTGGTGATGAAAATATTATTTTGTAATCTTTCCGCTACTTTCATTCATTGATACTCAGTAAATTCCGGCTGTATTTAAATAGAATGCTTTTGGTACTATATCATCAAAAAAGCAATTTATATTTAAAATAGCAGTAGATATCTAATTAGTTAAATTGACAACTCTTTTATTAAAAACTATTTATTATTTTTAGCAAATACCGAAAATACCGGTACTCTACCACAGCAAATACCGGTATTTCGAAATTGCAAAGTAGCTCCAAATACCGGTACGCTGTATACCGATATTGCAATCACTAGTAGCAGGGGGAAGGGGGGTTGAACTACTCACAATCCAGGGGAAAATTCGGCGTTCCATCAAATTAAAAAAAAAAATCCAACAAAAAGGGATTAAAATGAAAATGTTTTTGTTAATATCTTGAAAACCTGACGTGATAGAGGAAAATAGTTTTCAGATTTGTACTCAGCATGAAAAGCTACATTAGAAAAAGTAAACAGCATTCTAGATATCTATGGCTTGTTTATCAATGTAATGAACTGGCTAAAATAAGAAATGGCATCGCTTAATTGCACAAAACAGTGCAGATTGCTGCACACACACACACATACACACACACACACACACACACACACACACGTATATATATATATATATATATATATAATCGTTTCGGGGTCACATGTAACCATTTTGTCAATGCAAAATAAGTGAGCTCATGGATGAAAAGACATCCGACATAATTGGCTTTTGTCGGATATCTTTTCATCCATAAGCTCACTTATTTTGCATGGAAAAAGGAGTTCCTTGTAACCACCGAAAAACGTGTATACAGTAATCTGCAATTTCTTGTGTAATTAAACGTTGCTATTTCTTATTTTACTTCCCTGCACAAAGGTGTTTTATTCATTTTTTGGTTTATACTTAAAGCAACAAAGATCGATTATTATTCTTGTTATTTTATTGTTATTGTTTATCATTAAATATTTCTCGTTATTAAAAGCTTTTATAGGAATCGCCGACGACTTCCATTAATTGTGAATTTGAAACAAATATGATGAAACTTTCATGTAATTTTGCTGTATAATTTTCAATGCTGCCGTCATATGCATTAAATTTAAAATTTTGATCCGAAATCAGCAGCAAAACTTATTAATGTAGAAAGGTAACGAAACCTATTTTATGCAAAAACTTTCTCCTTAACAGAACCGAATAGTGAACAATAATTTGCATTTTATCTGACTTTGCACAGGTGGTGTGTTGCTATAGATAATAATAATAGCTTTTTCTTTACTCAAAGCAAAATTAATTTCGAAAAAGATTTCCATTCTTGCTATAGATTTAGTAGCTCTCTAGCGATGTAATATATTTACGAGTTTTCTCGCTTTAGATTCATTTTAACATATTTTAATTGCGTGTAGTTATCAGAATGCAAATCTTAAGATATTTTTCTAAACGTATAGTATTTAAACAAGTTTTACTACCTAAAGGTAAAAATATGAAGATAATTAAAAGTAAAATAGCAATGGAATGAGGACTGATGATCAGGAAATCTGTAAACATAATTTTTCCATACAGGACATTAAATCTATTTCAAGACCGCAATTTCTAAAGTGGATTTCACAGTGCCCTAGGATTCCGCCGAGGGATGAGAAGGGTTCTAATGCGATTAGTTGTCACATAGAATTATATTTTTCAACCGCAATAGTAGGAAAAGTTAAAGGATAAGTAATGTAAGGATTTAAAGTGTCCATTTTTGCGCAATGTTTTGTTGTACTTTTTTTGCATATGTACATTTTTGCATAATAAACAGTTATTCTCTTGGTACTTCTATAGAAAAGTATTATTTTTGATTGAAGATGTTCAATTTTTCAACTTTTCTCAAGGAGAGCAGTTTGGCATATTTTAGAAAGACAATATATATATTTTTATTACGTTGCAAAAGTTCACAAATCATCTTCACTTATTTTAGAGAAATGTAAAGATAAATTTGTAACTTTGACTGAAATCATCATTATGCTTTTTTTTTTATGTTTTTATTCATAAATCCATTTATTAATGATTACTTCGGAAAGTTTATCATTCAATATTAAAAATATATATATATACTAAAATTGCTTTAGTATTGAACTCTTTAAAAATAATCATCAACTACTTTTTCCAGGGAGCAAATGATCTAATAAAACATCTATGATTTGAAAAATTAACTTTAAAAAAAAATCAAACCTCTATAACATTATAAAAAATGCACTTTGTATCATTATATCCACAGTTCGTCATCACTTACCACATTTTTAATATTTTTTACTGGTTGACAACGACATGGGTTTTAGTGACATTTTTAAGTATTTCCCCAAGAAAAAAGCTCAAATACACACAGACATAAACAAACGGACGGGCAGTTTCCAAAAATTTATTTAAAAAATAGGTTCCGCATGCCACCTTGAAACGTGTTTGTGCGTGAAAGTACGAAAACTTCCAAGAAATCAAAATTTCTTTCCATACAGAAGCAAGTAATACCGATGATTAGCATTTTTCGTTTAATGATTTAAGTTCCCGATCGCAGACGTTTTGTGTTCTGTTCATAAACAAATGTTGGGGACATGGGTGCCCATATGCAAAATTTTAAGTGGGGGCTCAGATATTTTCCCCATGGAAGCTGATTTCAGTACAGATTAGAGATATTCAATTTTCACATATTTAATAACTTATTCATTAATGGCTGGAAAAGAAATTTTTTTACAATTTTTGCAAAGAAAAAAGCATTAAAAGCAAGGAAGTTCTCATTTCTAAGGGGGACTTGAGCCCCCACTTGCCCCCCCCCCACCCCTATATGGGCGATCTTGGTTGGGAACCACCTTTAAGTTAAAGTTACGCATTTAGAATCCCGTTGCCTAAAAGGTTTGGAACCTCTGCTCTAGCGAATGATGCACACACATTTGCAGAGAACACTTTTCCTTATGATGCAAAAAAGTGCATTTAAGCGGAAAATGAATGCGTATTACGACAGAACACAATAATAATCATAATCCAGCACAAAATAAATAACAACAATGAGGCACAAAAATTTCAAAGAATATCCTACACGTGTTCCGATTTTACAAGGAACGTTTTCAATGAAAAAGACATGAGCTTATTATAGCGAAGAGATTCACTCTCCACTGAAACTATATATATATATATATATATATATATATATATATATATATATATATATATATATATATATATATATATATATATATATATAAAGCAAGTTTTCTTTCTAAAACTCTTATATTATATTCAGAAAATACAGATAGTGCTTTTACTGCTACAATTTTCTCTGCCTGTATCATAAGGAACAGCCTGAAGTAGAAAAAACTTTTGTTAAAAAATACCAAATTTTGAAGTAATTATGCAATTATTTCAATTAAAAATACACGCACACACACACATATATATATATATATATACAGGGTGATTATAATTAAAGTTCCACTTTCAAAACGCTGTAAAAATAAAACCACTGGTCAGAATGGCCTCAAATTTGAACGGAATATATTATCGAAGAGGGGGGAAAACGTATGGCAGAAGAAAAATAAATAGTTGGAATTTTTAGCAATAGATGGCGCTGCAAGTGTCCGAATATATGAATCAAAACACTTGTCATACTCAAGACTCATTGAAGTTGTTATAAAAACGCCAAATACACGTGTTTTTCCCTCATTTCGCATCTGAGAAGTTCACTATAGGACTGTCTTAATGAAAGACCTGGCCGTCCCGATCACCTGATCTTAACCCGTGTGACTTCTGGATATGGGGCTATCTGAAAGCTGTTGTGTTCAGTGCTCCGATTGCAAACTTTGCTGAGCTGAAGGCATGCATCGCGCAACACATTCTAAACGTGAACCGGAAACACTTCAGTCAGTCGTAGAACATGCTGTTTCTCGATTTCAACTTGTTACAGAAAACGGGGGTACATCATACTGAACATCTTTTGCGCCACAGTCTCACGAAAATTAAAGACCGATTTGATTTTTACTGATGCTTTTTATGCGGTTTTCGGCCTCAGGACAATTAAAAACTGATTTTTCCCATCCGATGTGATATGACCTTGCCGTGTTGGATGGGCTTACTTAACTAACAGTATCACACCTGTACCCTCGTGCACGCTAAGTAGTACGGTGTTTTAACGCATAGTTTACACCCTAGGCAATATTTTATGATTTATTTGTCATTTGTAGTCGACCACTATTAAATTATGATGCTTACAGCGCCATCTGCTGCTAAAAATTTTAACTATTTATTTTCTTCTGCCATCAAGTTCCCCTCTTCTTCGATAATATTCCGTTGAAGTTTGACGTCATTCTGACCAGTGCTTTTATTTTTAAAGCGTTTTAGAAATGGAACTTTAAATATAATCACACTGTGTATATATATATATATATATATATATATATATATATATATATATGTATTAGATTTCGAATTGGCCTTTGAAAATGCAATAAAGGTTAATGAGCGGAGAAGAATTTTAATTAAAAGGACAGAAAAGAGACGAAAAAACCCTAAGTTCACATTAAAATAATTGATAAGTTACAAAAATGAATAAAAAAACTTACCGATATTATTATTTCGCCACGAAAAGTTTACAAAACATCTCTGGCGTACCCTCTATATTTTTTGACTCTGATATACATTCTTTAAAAAATATTTAATAACTTTCTTCGCAAATGAAAGGGGGAAAAAGGCAAAGAACTTTCAAACAGCTAGTTTTACTTTTACGGTTTGTCAAATTTACTTCTATCTCTCTCTGTTTCTGGAATAGGCAAAAAATTATTTCATGAGTTTATGTAAATTTTCGTACTTAACTAAACTAAATTAAAGATTTTTAAAATCAGTGTTTTTAGTTATTATTAAACATAAAATTAATATTTTTACATCTTTTCTAAATTTTTGATGGTCTTTTATCCAAAACGGATCTATCTCGCCTTTGAATCAGGGTTGTTTGGTTTAAACTACGTTGGTTCAAATCATGGTTTAAACCACGGTTTCAAAGTAATTTTTTTAAACAATGTAGTTTTTTTTTTTTTTTTTTTTGCCTAATGTTTTTTATAAATTTTACTTATTTTTGAAAAAAATACAAAATTCAATTCATGCAAAGTAACCAGCAAGGTTTTAGAAATAAATTACTAAGTAATAAATTTGCAAACTTGTTTTTTTTTTTTAATGTAATTCCAGTTTGTTAAATCGTTGGAATGTACTATCAAAAATGATGAATGTATTACGATTAGAAAAAACTTAAGAATTTGTCTTCTTATTTGCGACTATTAATTAAAGTGATTTCTTTTTATAAATAACGAAATTGCAATCCAAAATGCATTTATCCGTGTAAAATAATGTTTACAATGAAGAAAATAATGACTTTCTTAAAGCTTACAGGTCTTTGCCCTATTTGCATACTTATCTTACTTATACATTAGGTAAATTATTGCATGATTTGAAACTTTTTTTTATCTTTAAACAAAATATGTGTTGATCTTTTGATTTTTTAAAATTGTGTAATGTATATCAAATTTGTAATTCCTTTGTAGATACTGCAAAATATTTTCTATGATAAAGAATAAATGATTTTACTTTTACTTTTATTTATTTATTTATCGTAGAAAGTTATAATTATGAGGAAATTAATTTACAGGATTTTATTCCGGGTTATTTATAATTAATCATGTCTTAACTCTCACAGTAAACTATTTCTTTAATTACTTATTTACGTCAAGGTCCATTAACGAATAGTATTTTTTTTCTTTTTTTTAAGTCATTAAAGATTTTTAGAAAGCTTTATTTGCGAGGAAAGTAAATTAAAAGATTTTACGCTTAACTATTTTGTAAATCATCAAGTAGTTAGTTACAAGTTTGAATATTAGTCATTCTTCAACACATAATTCATAAAATCTTCATGACTTTCCAAAAATAAAAATGTTCCCCCTACGAAAAACCAAAAAAAAAACATAATTTAAACTACAAAAACCCGGTTTAAACCAAAACAACCTGGTTTAAACCAAAAAACCACGTTTTTCAAAAAAAAAACGGTTGCTTTACCAACCCCGCTTTGAATTTAGTTTATATATATATTTTTAAATCATTGTGCTGAATCTTACTACTATTATATATGCGAAAGTTTGTCTATATGGATGTATGGATGTACTAGCAAAAATACCCGGCGTTGCCTGGGTCAGTAATAATTATTAGAAAAAATCGTTACTTGCTTTTGTTTTCTGTTTTAAGTAAAAGAATTTAAAACACATCTTTTTGACGTGATTAAAAATAGAGTTTCTTCCTTACCCATAAAACTAAAATAGCAATAAGTATAAAAACAAAGTAGTATTGATTTAGAAACGAAAGCACTATATTTAAGCATATACAAATTTTAAAAACATGAAATTAATCTTCTCATGTTTAAAAAGATTAATCTGTTGATACTTTTTTTTTTAACATGGAGTCTAAAACCTTCTCTGTATGGCTAATGAAGTACGAAGTGATTAAAAAAAAGTAGCTGCGCTCGTAATCCCCTTATACTTGCTTTAGTTATTTCGGGAAATTTCAATCATTGTGGCTCTTGGTGCGATTTTACCGAATTTGCGAAAGTCGTTTCGAGGTACCTTCGATGATGCTCCCCCATTCTTTCCTTACTTTGTAAAACGATATGATATTAATTTTCGTTACAGAGATATCGTCGCCAGATGCTGAGACATTTTTGGTCACCATAAAATGGCGCTAAACAGTTTCATCCGAAATGTTACCAAAATAAGTAATAAAATTTGGTGATTGTTTGAAATTGTGCAAAAAGGAAAATTAATGGAAGTTTTTGTGCTGTTTATGGATTTGCCTAATTTAGTTGCTGGATTATTTAACACAGTAAAAAAAGTCTTTTGAAAATTCTTTGATTGGCGATATTTTGTTTACATGGTGAAAGCTGAGAAACATTATGACGTAGTCTTCGGCTTCAAAAACAGCAACGTTGAAAAAACTGCCAAATGCATCAGCTACGGAAATCTTTCTGCAAAAATTTTGGCGATCTGCTGGTTGTTTGGATAATGAGTAAGTGTTCAATTAGCATAAATAATAATAAAAACCATTAATTACTTTAAAGTTCCGTTTAAATGGAAAATCATCAGCCAAATCATGTATTATTTGCCAATCTTGTGCAAAAATCTTACTTCAAGATTTGACTTGAGAAAAGCCTTGAACAATCACGAAAAGCAAAGAAAGTCAACAATACAACAATTGTCGCTATCGACAGGGAGTTGAGATGATACACTAAATACTGTATTGAGTTGAGGAAAGCCTTCGAACATGGATCTAAAAAGCTCATAACTCGTTTTTTATTCTACTTAGAAATTTCGAACAGGTGCCATCTTCAGCAGAAAAATCAGAGCTTTCGATGGACATATAATGTAAATATGTGCAAGTATTTATTCATCCCAATATTAGAGAATTTATACAAAAATTGTGTTTTATTGCCCCCCTAAGGGGGTTTTGCCCCCCATAACGGGACGAAAACTACCCTATGTGTTATTCTGATGCATAAGCTATATTATTGTAAAGTTTCATCAAAATCCGTTCAGTAGTTTTTGCGTGAAAGAGTAACAAACATCCATACATCCATCCATACAGACAAACTTTCGCATATATAATATTAGTAAGATGGATGTTTGGATGTATGGATGTATGGATGTTTGTTACTCTTTCACGCAAAAACTACTGAACGGATTTTGATGAAACTTTACAATAATATAGCTTATGCATCAGAATAACACATAGGGTAGTTTTCGTCCCGTTATGGGGGGCAAAACTCCCCTTAGGGGAGCAATAAAATACAATTTTCGTATAAATTCTCTAATATAGGGATGAAAAAATACTTGCACATATTTACATTATATGTCCATCGAAAGCTCTGATTTTTCTGCTGAAGATGGCACTTATTCGAAATTTCTAAGTAGAATAAAAAACGAGTTATGAGCTTTTTAGTTCCATGTTCGAAGGCTTTCCTAAACTCAATACAGTATTTAGTGTATCATCTCAACTCCCTCTCGATAGCGACTATTGTTGTATTGTTGACTATCTTTGCTTTTCGTGACTGTTCAAGGCTTTTCTCAAGTCAAATCATGAAGTAAGATTTTTTGCACAAGATTGGCAAATAATACATGATTTGGCTGATCATTTTCCATTTAAACGGAACTTTAGTGTAATTAATGGTTTTTTTTATTATTTATGCTGATTGAACACTTACTCATTATCCAATCAACCAGCAGATCGCCAAAATTTTTGCAGAAATATTTCCGTAGCTGATGCATTTGGCAGTTTTTTTCAATGTCGCTGTTTTTGAAGCCGAAGACTACGTCATAATGTTTCTCAGTTTTCACCATGTAAACAAAATATCGCCAATCAAAGAATCTTTAAAAAACTTTTTTTACTGTGTTAAATAATCCAGCAACTAAATTAGGCAAATCCATAAACAGTACAAAAACTTCCATTAATTTTTCCTTTTTGTACAATTTCAAACAATCGCCAAATTTTGCTACTTATTTTGGAAGCATTTCGAATGAAACTCTTTAGCGCCATTTCATGGTGACCAAAAGTATCTCAGCACCTGGCGATAATATCTTTGTAACGAAAATTAATATATCGTTTTTACAAAGTAAGGAAAGAAGGAGGGAGCATCATCGAAGATATCCCAAAACGATTCCCGCAAATTCGGTAAAATCGCACCAAGAGCCCACAATGATTGAAATTTCCCAAAATAACTAAAGCAAGTATAAGGGGATAACGAGCAACGTCGAATACAGAGAAGGTTTTAGACTCCATGTTAAAAAAAAAAGTATCAACATATTAATCTTTTTAAACATGAGAAGAATAATTTCATGTTTTGGAAATTTGTATATGCTTAAATATAGTGCTTTCGTTTCTAAATCAATACTATTTTGTGCTTTATACTTATTGCTATTTTACTTTTATGGGTAAGGAAGAAACTCTACTTTTAATCATGTCAAAAAAATGTGTTTTAAATTCTTTCACTTAAACCAGAAAAAAAAGCAAGTAACGATTTTTTCTCATAATTATTACTGACCCAGGCAACGGCGGGTATTTTTGCTGGTAAATATATAATATATTTCGCACATTGCGTATTCTACTATACTATACTATACGCGAAGTAATGCGAGGCTTTCTTATTTGAAGAATACGGGAAACTAGACAGTGCCTCATAAGTTACTGAAACTGCTGAAGAGATTTCCGAAATACTCTTACACAATCTAAAAAGAGTATTTGAATGTTTAATCGCATTGTTTACTGCCACAAACTTGAAAGTTTAAAGAATCCCTTATATATAACTTTCAACCATGTTCCTAACGCAAATTTTCTGCACATGTTACTTTCTTTTGTTAAGGTAGATTAAATGTTTATCTAATATGTCACTTCACGTTTACTGCAACAGTAAACACGTTGTAAAATGGCACTCCGTTGTTTGCTGGATGTGCTAAACTACCTAACAAACAGAAGCGAAAAGAATCCACTTCACAGATTTACGTAATTTACGGAAGGTATACGCATATAAACGTTCATTTAGCTTAGGAGAACGTTGCTTTAAATTACCCAAAGTAGTTCCAAAGAATGCATCTTCTTTGTTTTGCGCAACGGAACGATATCTAAGATTTCCTGAAACTAGAAAAAAAAAAAAACATGTAATATACTTATCGTGGAAGTGCTGTGATATGCTTGTCAGTTTAAATAAAAGCTCCATACAAGTAAACGACGCGATTGGCTTGAATTTATTGTGAAAGGGAATTCCGGCATAACATTATTTTGCATTGACATTGTTCTCAGATAAAAACCAATTCTTTGTGTGATGTCTTCGGACGGAACAGAAAACCAATTTGAATAGAAGATAGTCTAATCAAATCCGGTTTTCTCTTTGAAATATCAAGTACATGAATGCAATTTTTGAACGACAAGCAAGATACGCAAATGTATTTTCTTTTAAAGGAAAAGGTTCGCTCCGGGAAGAGTTTAACGTAGCTCTTTCTGAGGTTTTAAAACAAAGAGTCTCTATGGTTGTTTTTTTTATTATTATTATTAACTTACGTGCATTAATGATTCATGTGAAAGGAACCATTTGCACAACAGTTATGGATGTTGGTGTTGACGGTGTGGAAATATTTCGCAAAGTATTAGCACATGGAAGTTTCAAGATTATGCAATAGAAAACTAATAGTTGAAATTCTTGGAAAATTTATTATTTATTTCCATGTTTGGAACAGAGCACCGTATCGACATATTGAAAAGAGTGAAGGATGAAATGATATTCTATTTGGTTCGTTTGCACTCTATAAAACGGAGGATAAATAAAAAAATAACATCACAACTCTCAAAAAAGGTATTAAGAAACATTTTCCCGATTACATGTCAAGTACGTTAACAATTAATTACTACTATTTTCGATATTTTGCTCTTCAAAGTTGAAAAAAATCTAAATAAAAATTCTTATAAAATAATATTAACTTTTTAAAAAGAATAATTATTGAAAAAAAATTGTATAATTTCTTCATACTTTAGTATTTTTAACCGACTTCAAAAAGGAGGCGGTTATCAGTTCATACCGTATGTATGTTTTTTTTTTTTTTTGTTTGTCCACTCATAGCGTCTCACCTAGTGAACCGATTTTGATGATTCTTTTTTTAATGGATAGAGGATGGCTCAACTTAGGTCCCATTACTTTGTTTGACCATATTTGTTCTTTAGATAAAAAGTTATGGGCAAAAAACAGTAAATTTCCCTATCAAATGATTAAAATCATATTGTAGCGAAGTTCGCTCTTTTCATCCGTGGATAACGGTGGCTCAGTGGTAGAATTCTCATCTCCCACACGAGCAACCCGGGTTCAAATCCCGACTAGGACAAAGTGAATTTTACTAAAGTTTCGTTTCTACTGTTTCCCGTATTTTCTCGAATGTTCTATTAATTTCTGTATCTTTTCAAGTCTGGAAAGTTCCAGCACTTTTTCAAGTTGTATATAAGGAGATGTAACGTTCATTCGTGATTCTGAATAAAGATCTCGAGTTGAGACTAACGAGTATTCGCTTCATTTGGCTTTCACATTGTCTTCGCTATCTTCATCTACGCGACAATATGAAACTCATTGTTATAAAAGTTTAGTGCCATATAACTGTAATAGTAATTGTAATGATAATTTTGAATAAAGGCTTTTCTAAAGCAATACAGTGATATAGAGCCGCACTTCTTACTAGGTAACTTCTTACTTTTACTGAAATATCTACATTTACACTAAAAAGAATGAAATAAACAAATTTTGAAAAAAAAATAGAACCGACTTCAAAATTGCTCTAAAAAGTGAAAAATAATTTTATTCTTTAAACACCTTCGATAATACTTTTAAACATAATTTTTGAAGTTGGCGCAAAAACAAAAAGTAAAATCCATTGTAACCATGCTTCGTTCATATTTTTATCAAAAAATCATCCAAACTTAGGAACGAAACATTTGTATCGTTACTCAAATATGCTGTCATCAATGCGTAATGCATGTGGTAGTGAAGAAACTGGACCTGGTTAAATTTATACTTGTAGTTGAGTTATGGCTGTGAATGATTTTATCGATCGTTTTTGCGCCAACTTCAAAAATTATGTTTAAAAGTATTATCGAAGGTGTTTAAAGAATAAAATTATTTTTCACTTTTTAGAGCAATTTTGAAGTCGGTTCTATTTTTTTTTTCAAAATTTGTTTATTAACAAATAATTTTCTACTTCAGTACTTCGTTATGATACAGGTAGAGCGGATTGTAGCAGCAAAAGCACTACCCATATTTTCTGATAAAAAAAGATAAGAGTTTTAAAATTATATATATATACTAGCATTCCTGTACCCGGCATTGCTCGGGTAATGGAATTAGCTGGGGTTAACAGTGCTTGGTGCACCTAGTTTCGAAAATCCCCTGTAATAATAATTACTTATCTTAATATATAAAAATCTTCTGTGCGGACGTTTGTCATCATAAAGATTTAAACGGCTGGACCAATTTTGATCGAATTTTGTGTGTGCAAGCATGGTTTCGAAGGGCGATGGATCGAATCGGAAACGTTTTCGTTAATTAATTAATTAATTTAATCATTGGATGGTTATACCTCCCAAATGATTAATATTTATTTTAACCTATTGTTGAGCGAGAACTGAAATAAATATTTAATTTGTTGCCAAAGGACAATAAGAAAGCCAGTTCTGCTTTTTGTAATGAAATTTCCTACTGTGACATGTCAATTGAGAATAGATAAAATGTAGAGAGAGAATGAAGCTTTCCATTTCTTAAAAGCAACGATTTTAGGTCCCGTGATATATTTTAAAGTAAAGTACTGGAAGATTCACGCAAAACGTGTGTTCTGTCGTCGTAGTTGAACCATGTGACCGGATCGGTGCTTTAGATTTTCCTAACCAAATGATCAGAAAGTACCGTCCGTACTTAGCAACATTTGTTTTTCGGCTGAAATCCATCTGAGTTTTGGCACCAATGTCAAGAATACGTTAAGGATTATCTAACTAATCAGTACATTATTAAAGAAAAAGATGATGGAATTTAAAGACGAAACAAATTTTATTTTCGTCCAGATAAATTACAATAGGATAGTTCTGTACACGAAAGATCAGTGCAGTGGGAGATCTTTATCCTTGGTGGAAAGAACAAATTAGGCAATCTATGAAGTTTAAAAAGTTTTCGTTTAAAAGATCGGAGCGCTAATCGGTCGGAGTTGGCTTCACTCACTGATCGGCTTGATTACAGTAACGTGGTGGCTTAGCGACTTTGGCTGTAAACAATAGTTGTGTGATCATTTGTTTACATTTTAAAGCTACTGTTAGTGTAATTTATTGTATATTTTGTTTATTTGGCGAATAATTTCCAATTGCAAAGAGTTGCTTTTCGTTTTTAAAGAGTTTTTAGTCATTTTAGTTGAAGAAATCGTTTATTTTACATCGTTAGGGGGGGGAGAGATGAGTGATTTTCGCTTATTCAGAAAACTGTTTTTACCTTTATCATTTTTTTTATACGATATCTTTTTCATTGTTTTATTCTTTTTCATATGGGGGATGTTGCAACGGGATTTCCCGTTTGTTCTAGATGGGTAGTTAGTTTTTTACACTTAATATCTGAGGACATTTTTTATCCTTTGAGTATGGCTGAAAGAACAAACCATCAAAAACGGGAGAAAAAATAGTTAATAAAACAACTGCTCAGTGGCCATTAGATAAATGAAGTTGTAATAAATATACGCACTCTGACACCAAGCAGCTTAAAACCTTTTCTTTTTACTTATTTTTTTCAACAAAACGGTTCAAACACTTGATAGTTTATCGATTTTTTTTTACTTTTCAATTTACAAAGTTTGAACAGAACAACGTCTGTCGGGTCCTCTAGTTACCTATAATTTTTCCTAATTTTGGGAGGATCCCGGGGTCCCTGGACTTTTTATATATATGCCCTTGTCCTTAACCGATCTTTAACTGTTATTAACGATCCTTTTAAAGTATTGATTATCTTTGCAAACACAGACCATCCACATTTTATTGTTATACCTATGTTTAAGCAAGAACTTCTTTGTATACAACATTTTTAGTTTTTTTTCCTGGTGCTATAACATTGGCCGTGTGAAAAAAAGTCTTCTCTTAAATCGATCCCTGCTAATTTTAATGTCTGTCCTTGTGACTTATTAATGGTTATTGCAAAGCAAACTTTAACAGGAAACTGCAATCTTCTAACTTTAAAAGGATAGTCCGCCGTCCGCCTGTGATGATGTTCTTAAAAACTTCGTTTCTAGTTTTGAAAAAATGAAAGTAAAAGACAGAAACATTATGATTTGACTTGAGAAAAAGCTCGAAGAATCACGTGAGAAACAAAAACAATATCAAATTTATAGTTCGCTATCGACCAAAAGTTGAGATGAAGTACTGAATATTGATTTGAATGGAGGAAAGCCTTCGAAAATAAGGGATTTGAATTTCAATGACAGATTTTAATTTCGCAGAAATTAAGAGGTTTTAATTAATTTCTCCCGAACTAATTGAGATTTCAAAAAATCCTTTCTTAGTGGTTACTTTCGTAATCATGCGGACATGCCTGCCAAATTTCAAGTCTGAAGCTTCAGCGGTTTCGGCTGTGCGTTGATATATATATATATATATATATATATATATATATATATATATATATATATATATATATATATATATATATATATATATATATATATATATATATATATATATATATATATATATATATATATATATATAATTCGGACTCTCTTCACTATAATAAATTCACGTCTTCTTCATTGAAAACGTTCCTTGTAATACCGAAACACGTGTAGGATTTTTTTTTTTTTTTTTTTTTCAGTTTTTGTGACTCATTATTGTTATCATTTTAATCTGTTGCAATTACATATTTATTTTCGATTAAAATTCTTTTTTTTTCTTTTTAATCGTAAAGAAAAGTGTTTTCTGCACGTGTGTTCATCAGTCGGCTAAAGCAAAAGTTTCCCAAGCCTTTTAGGCAATGGAACTCTAAGTGCAAAACTTTTACTCCAACGTCCCCAACACTGGTTTATGAACGGAAGATAAAATGCTAACGAGCTGGAACTTAAATCATTAAAATGAAAAATGCTAATCATTGGCATTACTTTCATCTATATTGAAGAAACTTTTGGTTTCTTGAAAGTTTTCGTACTTTGACGCACATACACGTTTTAAGGTGACATGCTGAACCTATTTAATCAGTTTGGGAAGTTGTTCGTTCTTTTGTTCATGTGTGCATGTAATTGTGAGTTTTTCTTGAGGAAATACATTAAAATTCATGCCGTTATCACCCAGCTCAAAATATTAAAAATGTGGTTAGTAATGACAGACTGAGGATAAAAATGCATTTTTAAAAGAAGACTTCTAAATTTGAAGATAAATATAGTAATACTAATTCTTTAACAAAGGCTAAAAAAATATAATAAAGCATGAAATTTGTCTAATCAAGAAAAAATAAAATGTGTCTAACTCTTGAGTCAAAGAATTAGCATTCAAATAAAATTGAAACACACAAGTTATCATAATCTTTCACAATTCATGCATACATAAGATACAGTTCTCTTAACATATCTCACGTGTAATCATTTTTTGAAACCAACACACTATGTCTGTTCCGCACCACTTTAAAAAAGGTTCACAACATATCACACAAAAATAATTATCATCTCCTTAGATTTTTACATCAGAATTATGTAACACCTTCCGTTTGAAAGCTATCTCCCATTTTCTTAGCTGGATTACCTCCTTCACCTGTACTTTCTTGTGTTTATATCCTTACTTATGATCTCTCCTTCCTTAGTTGCCTTTCTTTTTCCAATTATATTTTCTATTTTCTTGCTTTGTTCCAGTGCCGATGCATCTTTCTTTATTGTATCAGTTAAAGTTCCTCATTTGTGAGATTCACACTTGGTCTTATTGATATCTCAGCAGATATTTCGAAAATTCCAAAATCCAAATGATCTTGAAAGAAAAGTACATTTTTTGGGACATTAAGACATTTTCTAGGGTCAGCAACTGCTATAGTACAAATTCAGCTTTCGAGCTCAGAGAGAGCCAATGTTTTGAAAAAATCAACAGTCAGAAAGAAGCGCTGCTAGGCAATTAGTGACATATTACAACCTGCACGAGCAAGTGTCCCTTTCAGCCACAACGCCAAAATTCAACTTCAAGTTAGAATAGCAAAAAAAAAAAAAAAAAAAAACTAAGAACAATGAATGTACGCAAAGTGCCGTATGAAGAAGAACCAAGAGCAAAAACTTTTCACCAACACACAGCTTTGATTTCATTAAAACAGATTGTAGACCAACATTACTAAAAAATTAAATGTTACAAACATGCAGTTTTGGCAGCACCTTCATCTAATTTCTCTCTGTAAACACATTTTGCGTTCTACAAGGAACGAACACTACCAGTTTTTAGGGTGAAGTGGAAGCAATTTTTATAGCTCTCAAATCAATGAAGTGCACACAAAAGGTACTATTCCTCATTCTGATTATTTTTCAGGTATACTTCTGGACGGATTTATCAATGTAAGAAGATTCTCAACACCTTGTATGGGGCAGTTCTCAAAAGGTGGGAACAAAAAAGTTAACTTTGAGCAATTTCAAAAATTTTTAAATTTGACATCAATTTTGCTTTTATTCTATAGTATGCATACCTAGAACACAATATATGAACGTGAAAAGACAGCAGATATTTGTAAAAATTGTTAATTAGCAAATTAAATCAGCAGTCTGTAGGTAACAGATTTTGGACATTGTTGTCCTGTAGGTAACGGATTTTGGACATCATCTTAATGTAAGTTTCACCATTTTTGACAATTGTTAATCTGATTTTTAACTTTTGCAATGAAAATTTTATTTACTACTTTTTGAATTTTGCAATTTAATAATAAAGAGGATATTAATCAAGTACTTGAATGGCTATACATACTGCTCTTTACATATAATAAAGTTTTGAAATGATTTTGAAAAAGTTGATGAAAGGTAAAAAAAGCTTCAAATTAAAAATAATACAAATGTAAAAAGTGACATCAGTTTTATAAATGAATATTTTTGTTAATGTCATAAAAATTAAAACGATGTCTAAAAAAGGAATTATTGAAAAAAGAAACTCGTATTTCTATTTGGAGATCGTTAAATTATGTTTCGAAAAGAAAGAGAAAAAAAAAATTCTAAAATAATAAAAGCGGGGGGAAAAAAATTGTAGCGCAGGTGATAAAGTCGCCAAAACTGGTGCAGCCGACGAAAAACTACATTTGTCAAATTGGATTTCCCCTCTGGTAACCTTTAGCTTATCGTACACTGTGTTGTCGCCAACGGAGTTTGGCTTGGCGAGTTTAGCGCAAAATGGCTTTCGTTCGATCATAACCAGCCATGTTTCTACTGTAATTTATGTATTGTTCAAGGTGTAACGTATTAATTATGCAAAATACCAATGGGTTAAAGAAGATAACATTATAATAACCTTTTTTATTGAGGTTAGAAGACAGTGGATGATCAAAAATTATGAATAAACGGACAGAATTATCGGTGTCAAGATCGTAACGCCATTTGGACATCTCACATGTATGTTTAAGAAAAATTATTTTTCTTCTAAGATACTGCATAAAAGCTTATGAAAACACTTTTAAACAATTAAAAATTGATTCTCAGGATCGATAAATGCCTTTAAAATGAAAACATCAATATACTTAGTTCTTAAATAATAAGCATTGTAAAGATCGTAACTTTTGGACATACATCAAATTTCAAACTTACTTTTTTCTAAAATCGTTCACAAAGTAAATAATCTGTTTTTACTTTTGTTATTTGTGTAAAATATTAACAAAAAATTATTCAGTGTAAGATTCATACCTTTATTTATTTATTTATTTATTTATTTATTTTGAAACGTATGGAAATAATTAGAAAAAAAAATTTTTAATGGTACATTTGCTCAGTTAACGTTTTGGTATGTCCAAAATTGTGCCTTTTAGCAAAGAAAATATTTTTTAAGGGCATTTGAAGAGCAATTTTTCCATAATTTATGTCAATTCTTGTCTCTATTACAGTATTATAATTTAACTAAAAAAATTTTGAGTTAATTAAAATGAAAGTTATTTGGTGTTGAAGCTTCAAAGTTGAGGTCTGTGATTGCTCCCACCTTTTGAGAACTGCCCTATGACTCTATTGCACTACAGTGGATATCTGCCCATTCCGGAATAGAAGAAACGAAAATGCTGATTTCTTTGCTATGAAAGGAACTACTGTTCTGCAAGCAACCCATAATCCAAACCTTCATTACTGCAAAACTGGAAACTTCTAATTAAATTAGAAACCAAGATTATATTTGCCTCCTCCCTATCAAACAAAGCTAAGTGAAAGGTCAGGGAGTGTCTCACTAGTTCTTAGCCTTATCCTGTTACTGTGGCAATTTTTTCACCACATAAATGGACATGATCGTTTGAGTACCCATCTTTTTAACATTTGTCTTAAATACTGACGTACTTGTACCTTGTGTGACTTTGGACAAGCTATAAAACAGTAAGCACATTGACGAATGCTCAGTTCTATCCACTTTATATTCTGTGATTCTAAAACAGTGGTTCTCAACCTTTTCACAACTAAGGACCATGTGGTAACCTTTTGAATCTAAGCGGACCACAAACAATAGAAATAATATTTTTTCACTACCATTTTATTAGATGAAATGAAATGAATCCAAAAAAGTTTTCTTTACTAAATTTAATTACAGCCATATAAATGGTGTCGATTAATTTTAACTAGATGTTCGCATAGCACATTAAAATTACCCAAGGATCCCTAGTAGGTCGCAGACCACAGGTTGAGAATTACTCCTCTAAATTATTGGAAATAAAGACTTAGTGAACAAAAGAAATTTAGAAAAAGCTTAGTGGCCAGAAGCCTGGCATTTGGAATAAAGAAATAAAAAGTTCATCTCACGAAACTTTTGTGAGATTTGACAATGAGTTTCTGACCCAAAGAGAATAATCGTCGTTAATGACGGCATTTGTCTGACGATTGAGGAGAGGAAAGATATTTCTTCATTATCGAAAGGGTTCAAAGAAGGGATACTAGACTAGTAAAGGGGACTTTCAGATTTAGATTATGATATAAGACTCAAAAAGTTTAATATGTACAACTTGGGTCAAAGGAGGGTCATAGGGGACATCATTCCGTATTTCAAGTTTATCAAAATGAAAGATGTTGATGGGTTAAACTTTTGCACAGAAAGCAGGACGAGGGGTCATTGTTTTAAGCTATTCAAATCTCAGACTAACCTGGAAATGAGGAAAAATTACTACTGTAGGCATTTGGAACAGCTTATTGGAAGAGGTGGTGATGAGCAAAGGGGTGGATAGCTTTAAGAGGGCCATTGATTTTCATTGAGGCCTACTTAACTGATTAGGATCAGCCTAGCTCGGCTCAGAGCCTGTTGCTGGTCGTCACATTCGTATTTGTATTTGAGTTATTCATTTCTGAGAGTGTACAATTTCATACGCAGCATGTGCATTGATTGAAAAGATAAATTTAAAAAAAAACTTGGATTTCGTTTCGAGAAAAGCAAAGCAAATTAAACTCAATGATTTCCTCTTTTAACAATAAAAAGAACCTCATTTTAAAAGTGAATTAGTTGAGTAATTATTCAGAGCAGAAAACCCGAAAATTTTTACACGATCAGAATTTATAATTAACTTTTCAAACTTCTAATTAAAAAAGCGTTGATAACATTGCAAACTCAATGTTTGAAATTGGAGCAAAAAACATATTTAATTAATAACGATAAATACAAGCTCAGGCAATGAACTCCAAATAGTCGTACTAGATATATGCATAAATTTTTCTTTCCAAAGCGTACCGTTATGACTGCAAGCTTAAGTATCAGAATAATAAAAATTATTGCAAGTTTAAAAGAATTAGAATCATTGAGAAACAAGCCGTATATTTACCAAAACAAATACTAAAGTACGCAACGCAAATTAAAATTAATTAACAGAGCCAACATCTGAAATGCCAGCTATTTAAGTTTCTTTTTAATTGAATCAAACAAAACAAACATTGTTTAATGCGGCAGTTTTAACTTAAGCAGAGAGAGAAACAGAATTGATTTTAGTACTTTCGCAGCGCTTTGAATTAGAGAAAGAATTTCATTTTAAAGCGAGGTTAATAAACAAAACATGTTACAAGCACTCATTAAGTCTCCAGTGTTAAAAGAGCCGAATGCTCAGCATGAAGATCAGATATGTGCTACTATAAATAAATATATTTCTCATGTTATTACCCTACTTAACTGTTTCATTGGATTTTATGCTTTATGATTAGGAAGCTATCATTAAATGAACAAAAGAATGCTGTGAAGGATACCCATTAAGCAATGTAATCGGCTTTTAGATTTGTGTTCTTTTCAGCATTTTTCGAAATTTTAATAACTAGGTATGCCAATGTATTGAAGCAAAGTTTCATGACAAACAGCAGTTATTTGCTACGAAAATTACCTGAGAAAAATGGAAAGTCTTTGGTTTATAATAATGATATCTAGTTTTAAATAAATGAATAGGCATTAATTATTCTATTGATGAGAAATACGTTGTCCGTTAAGATAAGAAGTATTTTGCTAAACATAAAGATTTTTTTTTTTACATAAGAGACCTGAAGGCGACGTTTCGAGGAATAATCTAACATTTTTTACTGTTATAATAAAGATGATATTTAACAAATACTTTGTCCATGTATATAATCAAGTATGGCACGCTTATATTTCATGCCGTGTTATTTTGCATAATTGTAGCTGATTTCCTGGTTTTTGAAGATATTTTCAGGTCAGAAAATGTTTACATTTTATGTTTCAATTGTCTGTTTTGCTTCAAACGGAATCTATCATATCGTCGGTGCTCAAGCAAACGTTACCAAATCAAAACTAATTTTGAGACGTAATCAGCTTTGTGCTTTTGAATTTTCATGAAAAACAATGAAAAACTATTTTACTAACCCCTAACTTTTACGGTAGCTTTAGGGGAGACAGGGGTAATATCGGTCAGTGGGTTATGGTGGTCACTATGATTTCTCGTAAAGTGAATAACGCCGATTTAAACTGATTGATGCTGCCATTTCACGGCAGTTTATAGATGTACTTTGCCGTGTGCAGGTAAACGGCAGTAACTGCAGAAACGAGTTTTCGAGATATTTGAAGAAAAGCGTTTTGGATTCAATACTAGCAATAGGGAAATGTTGAAATTAGACGTTTTTTTCGCGCCTTTTTTTTCAGCGGAAACCAAATAAGCGAGCTTGTACAATAAAGATAAGGCACAATATATGTCAAAAATTTAAAAAAATGAAAAACGGAAAATGTGCAGTTACTGCCCTTTACCTGAACACGGCAGTACCACTGAAGTGCTGGCCATCTTGCTAGTCGACGTTTGCCTGTTGTGTAAGGAATACTGTTTTTATGCTTCGTCTTATAAGAAATCCCCAATCAGCTCTTACTATTTACCTTTCTTGGAACAAGATTGATCTCACAAGAACAAGGTAAGCCATATCGTTGTATCATGTAGTGTTTTGTTAACGTTTTAAGCATTGGTATTTGTTTTTTTTTTTTTTTTTTTTTTTTTTTTTTATCATGGAAAGATGTTTTTTAAATCATTGACATCGTATTGCATCTATCCCAACAAAACAAAAATGTGAAGAAGAAATCAAGTTCGATCGAAATAAAGTTCGGAGTAGACGGTGTCACCGACAAAACGAGCTGATGTGTGCCTCACATGACTTCCTTTTACTCCATTTTAATGTCATTTTCCCATTATTGGCAATTTTAATGTGATTCAATAGTTTAATCTCTAAATATTAAAAACGATGGCCAAATTAAAACCAGATAAAAAACAATCGCCAAATTTTCCGCCAAGTTGGCGACAAAACTTGGCGACCAAAAGACTGGCGATATATCGCCAAGTGTCCGCCAAATTGTAACACCACTTAAGTTTGCATTGATATTAACAATGATTTCCCCCCAAAAAGGTGCAAAAGACCCCCTTAGGAACATCCGAAAGCAACCAAAAGGGGAGGTGCACAACTAGACCCCACTACGAGTCTATGTACCAAATTTCAACTTTCTAGGACATACCATTTTTGAGTTATGCGAGATACATACGCACATACGCACATACGCACATACACACATACGCACATACATACAGACGTCACGAGAAAAGTCGTTGTAATTACCTCGGTGCTGGTCAAAATGGATATTTCGCGTGTCTATACATTCTTAGGCACTTTTCCGCATGTGGTCGAATCGAAAAAAAACTCAACATTCATTTGGGGATGAGCAAAATGGAAATTAAGGGCGATTTTTGAGTGAAAATTTTTTCGCGAATACAATACTTCCTTTTTTGTAAAAGGAAGTAAAAAAAGTTCAGGTCTAAACGGTTACCAAATTCTATAGCAGTTCCTCATACATGTTGCATTTTCCCATGTTTTTCAATTCATTTAGAAAACATTTTTTTTTACTTTCTTTGATAATGGATTTTGAACTTGCGGCAAGAGTTTTAGTCATCACTATTTTTTTTCTAATTCACCAAATTTTAAATCCAATATCAAAGAAAGTAAAAAAGTGTTTACTAAATGAATTGAAGAACATTGGAAAATACAACATCTGAGAGGAATTTGTCCACAGTTAGGAAAATTGCTAAGACTCATAATTCTCAAAATCTGTCTGGAATTTCTTTATTGTTCGGGGGGGGGGGGGTGTCATAACGTAAGTCGTAAAATATGCAGAATTGCCGAAAAAATTTCTCAATTATTGAAATTATTGCTACCATTTTTGCTCCTCCTGTAAAAATTTGCATTTAATTGAGGTCTAAAGTTTTTATAAATTTTAAAGTTGGGTTATTTTTTATTTTAAAGGCTTAGCTGTAGACTTGTAATTTTAATTATTTGATGGATCATTTTTCATTTTAGCGGAACTTAAACGTATTCACAACTCTAATAATTTATAGGGGGCGCTGCAGCCACTGTCTAATGGCGGATGAAAAAAGTAAAACAAACGAATGCCGTAACTTATAACTTGCTTTGACGCTTAGTGAATGACAGTAATTTTTCATTGTGTTTGTGGGAAGCTTTCTTTTCTATTCTTCTGAAGTTACATTACATCACAAACTGTCTGAAGCCTGGAATTTACCCCAAAGAAAACACGTGGAATGGAATTTTTTACCTTTTTCTTTAGTATTGTTAATCACCGCAAGGTAGCGTATTCGAGCTCTGAAGCTGCAAACTGTTTAAAGCTCCATTTTGGTTAGAAATTAAATTGTTAATTTAAAACTTCAAGAACCTTCTTTTGGCGACGTTTGACGATCCCATTTGTTTTTATTTATTTGTCGAAATATTTTGCAATCGCGCGGCAAAGTGATTACGCAGTGATGCTCATAAAAAAATAGCATAGTTTTTTACTATTTTAATGTAGTTTTTTGACTTTTTAGATTTTTCCCTTTACATATGCATGAAATTCTTTCTTTATGCCAAATTTCAAATATGTGAGACACTTGGTAGCTCGTAAATATTTTGATGAGTGAGACAAAAGTTCAAGCACGTAGATTTAATAGTTTTTGAGGAATAAGTGTGTCAAAAGTAGCTTGAAATGGTTCGTGTAAGATACACACTGGCAGATGCGTCGCCTAATTTCCGAACTTGGCTGACACACTGCCGTGTATCTAAATACTCTCAATTCCTAAGACTCTCAATTTGTAGTGTCTAAAAAGCGGAATTATGTAATAAAATAAACATAAAGATTTCAGTTTAACGCGCTTATGTCATTGAATATCTTCATGTTTTTTATTTGATTATTTTATTCATTTCTATTGTCAGTTAATTAATTAAATGACATTACTGACTGCCATTACCCCCAGGGTAGGGGTAATACCGGTCAAAGCTGAATTTGCAATGTTTTTTTTTTCCAATAGGTAAGACTAATTAAGGCTCAATTTGAGTCTACCATTGGAAAAATAGACTATATGTCAGTAATTTTGCATGATTGCGTTTCAAATTTAACATAAAGTTTTATATCCATTTTCCCTTAGGTGACTGCCATTACCTCAGTCTTCCCTACTCTAATTTTTTTTTTCCTGACAATTAATTTGAATTGTTAATGATCCGCTGGTATGAAAAGAAAAATAAATCAAGAATCAAAGAGGAGGTGGTTTGGAATTTCAGGCAAAATATTATTTTTAGAATCATTTTTTCTTTTCAAGCTTGTTCTGACTTGTAACTTTTCTTCATAATTTGAACGGTTTTTAAAGGCTTACTTGTTCAATTCTATTTATTTTCTACCCTGTCATTTGTTCACTCTGTTATTTTTCCATTATGTTACTTGTTCGCACTGTTATTTGTATACTCTATTATTTGTCCACTCTGTTATTTAATCACTCTATTATTCGTCCACCATGTTATTTTGCCATCAGGTTATTTCGCCATCATGTTATTTCGCCACCTTGTTATTTGACCAATCTGCTATTTGTCTATTATGTTATTTGTTCACTCTGCTACACGGTGCGTGAAAAATATTTTTTAAACCCGTCATGAAATTGCATATGTACAAACCCTTATACTTTATTGTACGCAAATAAATGAGGAATCTTTAAAAAAGATATATGATTAGTTGTTGGAAACAATTAAAATAGGACATCCTTTGTGCTTATTTTCGTGAGAAGGACCCTAATCTGTAATTAAATTTAATCTCTCAATCTTCCAGTGAACTTGCAAATACACAATTTGTTAAATGCTTAACAAACAAAATCAATAAATGATGCTGTAAAAGTCCTTGAAGATTGATTCCAAGAAAATCTTACGATGTCCTGAAAAGCAATTTCGCAAATTTTTACTTTTTCAACTAAACAATTTGAGATGAGTGTCAAATACAATAATAAAACATTAAATCAGGTAGAAACTTTTCTTTACTTTGGTGTTTTTCCATACAGCAAACTTTCTTGGAAAAAATAGTGAAGAAATGGCCAAAAAGGGTAGCATTAGACTCAAATTGTAAGAGAGACTTCCGAATATAAGGCTGTCCTGGGATTCCACGACTGGTACCCTCTTGACCACATGCAAAACTTTTATTACACTATTTTGGAGTACGAAGGGAAAAATATTGCCACTGCTTCTAATACTTGACACAAACTTGTTGATTTGACACAAAATGAAACACTTAGACTTACTACTGAGGTAGCTGAATATGCCTCAATTGCTACCATGGAAATTGAAATTCCAAACTTTTCATGAACCTTTAAAAATCAGATGAGAAAAACAGTTGGTTAAACTTTATGAAAAGTGAAAGTGATTGAATCTCCAACATTACAAAGAGAGTTCTTCCGGGTGCGTTTCAATTCCTCATATAAGCAATACTCTAGTAACACTACTCACGTCATCAACAATAAAACTTGCACCGCGACTTGATGATTTGACAATATGTTTTGGTAATGTTTAACATGCAGGGAACGACTTTATTGTGACAATGCTGAACTGGATTTGGTAACTTTACTGCTCTAATGGTAAGACTCGTTTCAAGAGAATGATGAAATAAAGCGGTCAACAATTTACGCTATCTATTGGAGTTTAGGATTAATCCACTGGAGTTAGGGTTAAAACTTCAACGATCAAAATATCACCAAACAGGCAATTGCTTCGTTCAAATGTAGAAGCAAATTTCACCCGTCATATCTTGACGGGCGATTTTCTAGTGTATAAAGAAACACAAAAGAAACCCACATAATAAAAAATGGAACTGTATATTATTTGACAAAAATGACACATAACATTAAAAAATATCTAACATCATTTTTTAATGAAAGACGAAAATGATTTCAGAATATCTTTCGTATTATCATCAAAAAGTAATTAGATTATAAAACTTGGAAAAATTTAATAAATACATCATGTTTACAAAAAGAAAATATTCCATTAACAATACAGCTTATTAAGTCGCTCATTTGTTGTATGAAAGAAATTCGTGGTGTATGCAAGGTCATTAATAAAACTTTAATTGAAAAACTCTATTGGCGAATACTTTCAACATCATAAGACATAATCCGTTAAAGCAAAACCATGTCTGCCCATGCGACTTATCGTCCCTAAAGAAAAAAAATTTTTTTTTTCAAAAAAAAATTAATTCAAATTTACAGCGGGTATTAATGTCAAAGAAAAGGGTAATAATTAAGCTATTTATTTATTTTGGCGAGCAAAAGCTAGCAGTTTATTAATGAATTTATTATGAAGGCGAAATACTTTTATTTTAGAAACAATGAATCATTTTTTCACATTACTTCTGAAGATGAAAGCATAACTTTGGGGGCATTTGCGTAAATCTATGTATTTCATTTATTTCAAAAAAAAAATGGGGGATAGTATAGACAGTTTTTGTGTTGCAAATGCTAGAAAAAAGCTTGCGCAATTTCTAGGAATTGCAGATGGAATGCATAATGTTAGGTTCGTGAAATACACCGCCAGCTCAGTCATTTCCAGCCGAGGACTGCAGTTTCGTGCTTATTAGCATTCATCAGCCTAGCATAGGAAAGTGACTGAGCTGGAGATGGAAAACCTCTTAAGGAAGCCAAGAGTGCGAAAGAAACTGGTAGCTAATATAGATTTAGCAGACCAGACGAGTGACCGAAGCAATGGTTCGGTTCAACTCGAAGATTGAACGCGAGGCAAGGTATATTCAGTACTTTCCTATGCTGGGCTGATGAGTGCTAATAAGCACGAAACTGCAGTCCTCGGCTGGAAATGACTGAGCTGGCGGTGTATTTCACGTATTTCTGCTTCGGCCCTGGCTCAAGGGCGGTAATTAACTGAATATACCTTGCCTCGCGTTCAATCTTCGAGTTGAACCGAACCATTGCTTCGGTCACTCGTCTGGTCTACTAAATCTATATTAGCTATTAGTTTGTTTCGCACTCTTGGCTTCCTTAAGAGGTTTTCCATCTCCAGCTCAGTCACTTTCCCATGCTGGGCTGATGAGTGCTAATAAGCACGAAACTGCAGTCCTCGGCTGTAAATGACTGAGCTGGCGGTGTATTTCACGTATTTCTGCTTCAGCCCTGACTAATGGGCGGTAATTTACTGAATATAATGTTAGGTTACTCATTACATACTTTCAAGCAGTTACTTTGTTTCATTAAATGATTAAGTTAATTGCACTGAATGTTCATAAGAATTAAAAGTAATACTTAATTTGAACAACTCTTAAAAAGTATATAATATTTTTTTAATGTGTGAGTAATAATACCATATAATATAATAAGTATATCTACATTATAAATATAGTGAAGTAATAAAGTTAATGAAATTACCTTGTTGATTTCCACTAAGGTATATGTAACTTTTGTTTATGTCCCTTAAAGAAAGTCTTGGTTCCTTTTTTGTTGTTTTCTGTTATAAAAACTGTATAAATCTCTGTTGAAACATATTTTGTATATGTTGATTAATTTATTGATAAACATATACCATTACACTAACTATTCTTATTAATTACCCATGTCAAATTGTTTAGATTGAAAAAGTTACACTGCCTGCAGTTAAACTTCTTTTGTTTCATAAAAGTAAACCAGTTTTACCATTTCATTGAACTAAGTTTTAAATGGATGTAATTCAGGTTCTGACTATATTATTATGTGGATAATTGAGAAAATAACGCCTACTACGCACTTCTAACATAAAAATTATCACGCTCTGAAGTCGGATTTTTTATTTATTTCACTCACCATCTAGGCTTGCGAAAACACCTTGCAAAGTCTGCTTCATCTATCTTCAAAGCCGAAACAGAAACAATAGAATAAATAAATAATGAAACTAGAATAGCTACATTAACTTAAAACCTTACTTTCTCAACTTGTTTCCATTCAGAATAAACCCATCGTTTCCTTTTTAAAAACTAATGTAGTTGTAACAGTGGTAAATTTTCGATACAGACACATGTTAAAACATTTTTACCTTTACACATTTAACGCTTTAAATTCATAAATTCCGGAAAAAAAGGCACAATTAAGCACGATAGTTTCTGAAAAAGAGCGGCTTACATTTAAATCAACGAACAAATTGCTTGCCATTATTATAATTACAGTAGAAATAAATGAACACAAATTTAAGTTGTTAACATCAAAGCCGAAATTTAAAAAAAAAAAAAAAAAAGAGTGCAGTATTAGAAAATTATTGCTGTGAAAGCTCATGTCTCACTTTGAGTTAATTCAGGATGTTAATTACACAAACAAAATGCGAGCAAATGGACCTTTTTGAAATTCGTTGATTTGTTTATTTCTTTAAAGGATTATTGTGTGTCTGGGCAGTGTAGTTCCTGCAAGAATAAGATACCTTAATTTTATACAATGCTTTTAATGATATGTACTTAACTTAAGTATCAAGTACATTTATTTCTCACTAATGCCAAAACGATAACTCACATTGCGTAGCAATATTTTTTTCTTTTTTCGGTCTCGTTAAGTTTCAGATTACTATTTAAGACTCAAAGTAGTGTTTTGCTTTAATGACACATTCAGCTAATTTTGTACTAGAATATAACTCTCAGGGTTTATGTTATTTTACTTTTAGTTCTTTCTGAGCCATTGTAGTTCTGGATTGCGATAACAGGCGGAAAGTTGTTGCTTTTAGAAAATTCCAAAATCATTACTATTCGTTGTCAGTAACGCGAGCTGCACAACCGGTTAAGCTCCGAGGTAAAATTTGAAAACCGAAAAGACATTTGTAGAATATGATGAAAAGTAGAAGTTATTTATTTCATTGAAATAAGATACCAGCTGCATATTTGTGATGCGAGGTAGCACACGAAACATGACTCCCAGATTAAAATTCCGAGTATGTGAGCGATTGGGTTAACTTCAAAGGGCGTGAATTTTTCTGATATTCAAGTACTAAAATTGAAGACTATTGAACTTTGATGAGCACTTTTTCAAAATTATTACGTTCAAAGGAGATAGTGTTGTGATTTTAACTCGCCGATATTTTTATTATTATTATTATTTATTTATTTATTTATTTAATTCATTTATTATTTTTTATTTATTTATTTATTTATTTATTTATTTATTTATTTATTTATTTTATTTTTATTTTTTTTGTAGAATAGTTAGAACAAAATAAAAAAAATACATAAATACTTTGCCATTTTGTGCATTGTTATGGCTAAAAATAATAGCAGAATTCTAAGTAGAAATGGTACAAAAAATTTTATTCATCAAGTCTGCAAATGGGTCAAGTGTCCCTAGAGCTAGGGAGACTTCACCCAACACCTAGGAAGACATGACCCTCTTCATGAATGTAAGAATACTCATAGATATAAAATCAAAAACGCAGGTTTGATGGTGTTTTTTGTTTAAGTAAGTGATGCAAAATGTTCACTCTTTAGGTGAAATGTTACATATATATATATATATATATATATATATTGTAATTAATCTTACTCCTTATCAACGAGAAGACTCATAGAAGTGGAAATCAAAAACGCAGGTTTGATGGTGTTTTCTGTTTTAATAAGTGATACTTGAAATGAATATACTAAATAATCACTCTTTAGGGGTGAGGTGTTACATATACATTTTTTAAAGTAATCTTGCTCCCTTTCAGCAGGAAAGCAGAAGTCGAATTCAAAACTTTATCGGATCAGACCTAAGCAATATTCCAGTTATTTTACTTAGTAACAACTCATTAACTGAAAGATTATTAGTATTTTAGTTATTTGACAAATAAAAACATTTTTCAGACCAAAATATAGTGTATTATAGTTATTCATTTTAAAAAGAAAATCAGGTCTACATATTCACAATAATCGACTTATTGCATGAATAAAATCAATTCATTAGGCCTAAATGACAATATTTTCTCTGCTCAAAAATAAAAAACTCATTGAAAAAACATCAAATTAAACAAAAACATTAAATTAGTCTTTGGGTCAATTCTCCCTAGTTAGCTATCTTTTGTTCAATTTAAATTTTTAACAACTTAGATTAAAGATATATAAAACTACTGTACATAAATAGATAGCTAGAAAAGTGACTAAAACATATACACTTTTAAAATTCATTTTCCTCAAAACTAGAGGTTAAAATCTAAAAAATTCCAAAATCTTCGGCCTTTACTTTTAAGGTGCGTATCACTTAACACTAAATTTCTTGAAAACCACTAATAATTCTGAAATGACTTGTCCCGGCAAAATACTGTGCGTGACTGGTCAACCAATAATATGACTAAAATTTTCCTTAAATATCCTTTTCATAGAAAAAAAAATCCTCATGGGAAAATTCTTCCTATGGGTCTTCCTTTCCTGGTTTCCCTATTCATCTAGCATTAGTTCTTAACTTTTTTCCTTTTTTTTTCTAAAAATATTGAAGATTAAAAATGTTCTTATGGAGGAAAAAATATCATATGCAGTTTATTTTGCCTTCAAACAAAATGATTTAAACTTGCACATTCAATTTTAAATTTAATTTAATTGTTCGATAACTATGTTAGTTTTGATATGGTGATTCAGTACACAAAAAAAGTACATTTTCTTTTTTCTGTTATTTTTAGGAACAAAAAAAAAATTGCATGTACACAGGCTCTGTAATGTCTTGGATTTTTATTAATTTATCTATTTATCACTATTATTATTTCTATCGCCCCTTTTTTAGCCTTTTTTGATTGAAAGGTCTCATTTTTCCGTTTATGTTTAATTTTTCAAAGTTGCACAAATAATTATTTAAATCAGAAAAGGAAACATTGAAAACAAGCGCACTAATGAAACAAACTATTTTGCTTATTCCGAACAGCTCTTTTATACCGCTATTAGAACGTAAGTAAGAGAAGTTATTAGACGAGATTTTTCCCTCTTTGTGAATCTCTTCGGTTCCTGAAATATACACATATAAATAAATAATTGTTGGGTCCATATTAAAACTCTGCCGATTCAGATTGAATAAATCAAAAGTAATGCAATGAAAAGAGATATAAAAATCAATTTTCTTATTTAAGCATTTTTATTATACTTGGTATGTTTGTCACGGAAATTCTGATTTCTGCTTTTGCTTATATCTCAGCAACTAGACCACTTAGACACTTCGGGATTTCACTAAATATTTTTTTTTAATCTTAAGGTACAACTTAACGCTAAAAAATTAAATTCTAAAATAATTATTTCGGTTAGGATGAAAAACAGTAAAGTATATGTAATTTCTCCATTAAATGATTAAATATTAAATTCATTGTTACAAAAATTAGTTGCGTTGCAACAGCAATGGTAATCATAATGAAAATTTCAAATCAAAGCTTCTCTGAAAGAAGCATGAAATTGATTCACTACCATTGCTTTCTTAGGATTTTTATCCTCATCTACGCCAATAATTGATAATGGGGTTAAGTAACGAGACATATTAGGATCTTTATCACTAGTAATTTGCATGTTGAGGAATGTTAATTAGTTAGAGAAACCTTTACATTTAAATGGTTCTAGTTAAATTAGGAGGCAAATAAACCTTAGACAAGAACAAGGACTAATTTTGCCAATTGCTTAAAGTTTTAGACATGTACATAGTTTTTTTTTTTTTTTTTTTTTTAATCTTTTAGTATGGAGCATTTACATTAAAAAGATAAGGTGAAGTTTCGTGATGGTAACATTATTATATTTCTGAAATACATTTGCACTATAAAGAATAAAATCCCCGAATTTAAGAAAAAAAATACTAAGCACTTTCCGTAATGCACTCAAAAGGACAGAATAATTTTTCTGCGTCAGAAAGGACGATTAAATATTCCTGTAGTTTTCAATTATTCCAAATGAATGACATCACTAACGAAAAAAAATGTTTATCAAGTCATTTGAAACCAAACATTCCCATTAAGAAAAATATGCTTGTTTCAACACTCAAATTCGTGATTGACAGCTAGATAATGATAAGAAATTCTCTTAATTTCCTGAGCAGCACTTTTCATCATTTGTGAAGTCAATTTCTTGGAATCATTGAAAACTACAGGAGTACTTAAATATTGTCCTTTCTGGCAAAGAAAAGTTATTTTGTCCTTATGAAAACCGCATAGTTTTTTTTTTTTTTTAATTCTGTTATTTCATGCAGAAAAATCTTATTATAGGGAATACCAATTGTTACCAATTGTTAGGGAATACCAATTGTTTTAATTGCCCATTTACATTGCCTGGTTGGCCTACAGCGAACAAAATCTTGCGATTCCTTGACTTTTGTTGTAACAGAAAATAACTACATTGATTTTGATTTCAACTAAACAAGTTTCGTAAAAATTAATACGCATCAAGAACTAGTGTTATTATTATTGTTATTTGTAATCATCAAAGTATCGGCTACTTTTTCTGTATCAGGACAAACATCAATGTCTTAATTTGAACAAAAAAGTTTGAAAAGGAATGCATATTTGTTTTACTGTTACGTTGTAATGAATTATTGTTTGACAACAGTTTTTTAAATAGTGATTAAAATGGTACAAGTTACCTAAACTTCAATTTAAAGATAGTCTATAATGACAAGAAGGGTTTTCAAATGCTTAGAATGAACAAAAAGGATTTTGGCAATTACAACAGAAAACTGAACTATTACCTTCGCAACTTTAAACAGATATAGTACATTTTCCTGTTGTTGTTTACACCTTCATCAAGAGAAAAATGTTTCAATCATAATTATCAACTCTAATTGCTGCCTATAAAAAAATCTTCATTTTCAAGCAAAATGATTCAACATTAACCTATAATAAAGAATAACTATCAGACAATTACGTAACTTCTAATCATAAATGATGCTCTATAAGTGATGCTATTTATTTTAATTTGCCATTAAAGAAACGGGCATCATATTCATTTGCACCAATAATGTAAATTTTGTTCAAATGATGGATAATAGCTAGTAAGAATATTTTTGTTGCTCATTTGAGCATAATCTTATTTTAAGTTAAAGGCTGAAAATTAATTGTGATAATTAAGACCAATATGTAACGGAGAATTTTGCTTCTTGTAATTATCAATTGAATAACGCAGGCGGTAATTTTTTCCTCCTTGACAGGAAACTACAGATAATTTTAATGTTTCTAGCAATATTTTTCAATTTTCATTAAAAATTATTTATGGTAAACTCGTTTGGTGACTTCTATATCTTTGCACTTTTTTTATGAAGAAACTAATTTATGTGGTAAAGTATTTATTGTTTTTTCAATGTTTCGTTCGAGTTCCTTATCTCTATCCTTTGCGAAAGAATGAATAATAAATTAATGTACAACCAAACCTCATTTTAACAAACCTCTGTCTTGAGAATTTCTGTATTTTAAATATATCTGAAGACTTTCCTTGTGAAGCGACTTTTAGATAGTCAAGTGCATTAATCTATTTAACGGACTTTAATTTTGAAAAAAAAAATGCATCTTATTTCTCAAATAAATCATTCAAAAATATCATCTACATATTGATGATATTTGTCGAGGTTAGAACATAGTTCTAAGACGTTGTATCTAGTGATGTGCCGGATCGTTAAAAAATTAGATCTGCAGATGCATATACGGATCCGGATCATTAGTGTCAAGATCCGTGGATACGGATACGGATCTTTTTTTTTTTTTTTTTTTTTTTTTTTTTTTTTTTACCCAATTCAACTATTCAAATGTAAAATTTGTTACAGAAGGTACTCCCGTCAGAATAATGGCAGTTTCTTCAAAAAATGTCAACTGCGGCAAAAATACAATCAAGACTATGATTTTTTCTTTAAAGAAATCTCCGTTAAAATTGGGGGAGAGTTGGAAGGAATGGGCCAGCGCTGCATTAATGCTTAGATTGAATGTGAAAAATTATTTCTAGCTTACTCGGTAGATGTAAGATACAGGAGCAAGAGTGTAAAGCTGCTACTGGACAGGCTAGGAATAACTTTTCGCATTTTATTTCAGCATAAATGCAGCGCTGACCCATTCTACCGAACTTACTCTGACCGACGAAATACAGAGCCGGGAACACCTTTACAAACAGTAAATAGAGAATTTAGTCTCACTTTTTTTGAAGGATGCCGAGAAAAACAAAAATGAAGAATAACAGAAACCCCAAATCTCAATAAAAAAACTAATATTAAATTAAAAATTAAAAAAACAAAACATGCCCCAGAGAACCGACCTCATATTAAGATGAATTTCACGGGTCAAATTACACATTTGTTAACAAATATGAACTGACAGCAGGTAAAAATTTTAAATCATTGAGCTTTTTCTCCTTGTTTTCCGACTATGAAATCGCTACCAACCACGCGTATAAAGACTTTGAATTGCATTTAAAATTTACTCAACAAGATTATAGATGCTACTGTATATAAGTTGGAAGTTCCAAACGCAGAAAACTTCGTTCTTTTAATTAGGGCCAACATTTTTAACGTACGGGTAAATTTTTACTACCATAATTATGAAAAACGTTAAGTCGGTTTTTAATTAATATCTCCGGTAATTAAAGTTCTATAAAAACGAGGCCAAGCTAAGAACACTTTCGATCAAGTCACCTTTTGAACGAAAAATGAACAATCAAAATCGGTTCATCTGTTTAGGAGCTACGATGCCACAAATAGACACACTGATACGCACTTTTAAAACTTATTTCCCCTTCCTTTTTGCAACGGGGATACAAATTGACTTCTGAAATGATAACCTATAATTAAAATAGGGAATAAAACCTAATTTAAACGGAATTTAAGAGTCTTTTATTCAAATATTTTAAAATTTTTAGAAGAGAAATGATACGTTTAAGATCCGTCAAAAAAGCACCGATACGGATACAGATCTTTATTTTCCTTCGGATATCCGCGGATACAGATACGGATACGGTTATCCGGAACATCACTAGTTGTATCAGCAAGCACTGGCCGCCATTGGACGAGCTAATCTTAGGGCAAAACCAAAGCCTAACTCAAGACGAAACTGCAACAAATAATCTCGAGTGGATGCATTGCTAATTGAATCCTCTCAAAAGTTATTCGCGCCCATGCCATCTTTGGACACTTGTCCGTCTAGCCCAGTCCATAGAACTGCTTTCCCTTTGTGTACCTAATTAATACTACATCTATGGGTTAGAAGGAGAGTGATGTAATTTTTCAGACGTAGGTTCGAAAAAATAAAAGATTTATTAGAACATCTTTCAAAAAATAAAAACTGCCTTAAGTTTTACTTCAAGAGAATTATGTTTTTAAAAGATATGTACTTTTAAACTACACAGAGTAGCAAAACGATATGAACACTCAGTAATTTTGTGATATCAAGACAAATATTTGTAAATAATTATCAGAAAACATTATTCTAGGGACGAGAATGATAATCTCCTCTAATAAGGGAATGTGGGACAAGGGGAAATAGCGAGGTAAAGTGAAATGGTAAAATACGTACACAAGTATTGAGTGTGCTTTTAGCACATGTTATGATAATATCGTACAACTCATGTATATGGCCACATTTTAGAAACGGTTGATAAGTCATCGAATCGTGATTTAAAAATAGGCTGAAACTCTTAAATTTTATCAAGGTTGTCACAGTATATTTTTTCAATTTTATTTCAGTAAAACTATAATAATTTCGATTTTTTTTCCTATTTCCCGTTTTTAAATGCATTTTTAATGAAAGTCTGTTTTTAAGCAAAATCAAATTTATCCTTCACTTTTCATTTGTTGCTCTTCGAATTTCGAAATGGGGAGCAAAGAAAGAATATTTCATTGAGTCACAGAGCACCATTTAATCAAGGGCTGAGCAACGAATAGGTGTGGCTGGTCTTGATAAAATAGGTTGGAAACCCGAAAGTAAGTAGAAGAAGGAAGAGAAAAATGTCTCGTTTTCTCTCGTAATAAATTGACACCGAATGATGAAAATGGTATAGAGAATCAGATAGCATTTGCGTTTCAAGTTAGATTTATTTTTTAGCTATAAATAGTGAGCATCACTTATTTATGTTACGATAGTTGTAATTCCAGTTTAAAAAACCTTTTTTTTTTCAAAAAGTGCAATTAACGTTAGAACTGAATTTATCCAAACTGAGGAAAAAAACTAGTTGTTATAATCGAAACATATTATACTCTTGAAAAGTTTGAACTTTTGAACGAAAAATCCATCAGCTTTTCTATTCAGAGTGCATAATGTTCAGTATAAAAATACTGAACGATTCTCTACTTATAATTTTGATTATTTGAAGCTATCAGAAAGATTATCTTCTAAAAGAGGAGTGCTTGAAGTCCTGAACATATTTTTTTTTAAAGGTTTTCTTTATACAAGATGTACCCGCACGACTTTTCCCGTAGTAGAAAATTAAAAAGTCACTTGGTTCGACTGTATATTTACAAATAATGGATGATGAATTTCTCGCCAATATGCAATGTTAATTTGCTCGTCATTATCATGGTAATTTGCTTGTCCTTATTATGGTAATTTGCTCGTCCATGTTATGGTAATTAACTCGTCCATGTTATAGTAATTCGTTCGGTAAAATGGGCAGAAAATTGGAATAGAAAAAGAACAAAATCGAATTTTCGAAAAACTGTTTCAAGGTGCCCATTTATATGCTAAGAACTAATTTTGTGCCAAATTTCATGAAAATCGGCTGAACGGTCTAAGCGTTATGCGCGTAACAGACAGAGATCCAGAGATCCAGTCTTTCAGCTTTTTATTATTAGTAAAAAAGATTTATCTTACATAAAATATTAAAAATTTTAAAAATAACCAATGGATTTTATCAATCCTGTTGTCATGTTACAAGTAGTAGTTTCTTATGTAATCTCTTGAATAAGAAAAATAAATAAAAGGAAATACTGTCAGTTTCTTAGGTATAGTGTAGCTCTGATAAGTTGAGATATGACCATTGACAATGACAATGTTTATTTCTCTCTGGTGTGTGTTCAGTTAAAAATGGACGCGTTATTGGCGTGAGTTTGAGTTAGAAAAGCTTTCGAAAAACTACTATGAAAGAAACTAAACTCAATTTAGTGTCAATTACCCTTCCTTATTTCCCGAAAAATAAGTAAACATTGTCTAGGTATTGTCTCAACTGATAAGAGTCACACTGTAAGACCTGCGAATCTGCTCATGCGTCAGATCTTTTCTGATTTTATCAAAATTGAGGGGATAGGGCAGATACAAATGAGGACAGCACTAAATAAAGGCATTGTGAACGAACCATATTAAACGAAGTAGTATTATACAAATTGGCAATCCAAAGAAACATCACAAGAGCCAAAGTCGGAGAGCAAAGGCAAATATAAAATTAAAATTTTGAGAAAGAAAATTTTTATCGCCGGATTTTAAAAAAATTTAATTGGCATTTTTTCCCCTGTATTTTATAACTGTTTTCTTACCTGGCATCTTGCATCCAGTAATTGCATCCCTATCTTAGGTTAACCGTTACTTATCTATTAACTTGTCGGCTTCCTTAATGGGGTTCCCTGTTAGACTGAGATGCTTCATTTTTTCTCGACTCAGTTGCTTCATTTTTATCAGGTTACAGTGTTTCTTTTCTGTAAGTGTTTTAAGGCTCTCAGGGACGGTTGCATGTTTTTTGGGACCTTCCCACATGCATCGCAGAAAGAATCTTGTCTATTAGAGGCTAATCTTCCCCGTGATGACGTTTTAGTCCTTGCTTCACGTTATTTCTTAGGTTTCATCTGGTATTTGGTTTTCGTGCCTTTTCATATTTTGATTTTTTTTTTTTCACTTTTCGTTTCTTTTTTTTTTCTTTTTTTTTTTTTTTTTTTGAAATTTTACTTGTTTCAGATTTTTGATAATTTATGTTTCTCCCGAATATATATAATCGCTCATTTGGAAGAAGAGTACCACAATGCGAAGAAATTAGAACATAGAATATTAGAACAAAAAAACTAACATTATTTTCCAAAGAATATAACGAATATAACGTATATATTATATATATATATATATATATATATATATATATATATATATATATATATATATATATATATATATATATATATATATATATATATATATATATATTAGGGTGGTCCTTATTTTTGAAGTTGCAGATATTTTACGCGACGCCCCCTCAATTTGTTCCATTGTACAAATAAACGATCCTTGCAAAATTTAAAGTCAATCAATGAATATTAACACGTGCCCCTAGGGCCCCCTTCTTTGAGTTTCGAAGAAAAAACTACGGATTTTCTCATTTTTGTGTAAAAATATTCAAACGTTTTATATTTAAAGTAATTTTGAACCTCAATAGGTGCTGATACTTCCAGACTGACCATTCTCTCACTTTTATTCTGTAAAATTTAACATGTTAGAGAATGTACATGTACACCAATGGCCTTGGGTCAAGCGTACCGCTTTTCTGCGCTTGTTCCAACCAAGCGGCTGGGGAACGTTTCCTCCCACCAAGATGAACGCAAGGGATTCTATAGGCCATTAATGAATAGTCTTTGACAACAAAAAATTGCCTCCTCCAGGTTTTGGGGGTGTTGATTTACAAAATTCCCTGTGTATGTAATAGGTGTGGCAAATAGAGTTGCAAGGTTTCAATGCTATAAATATAAGTAATTGCAATTATATTTTAATTCGCTGTTCTTTAGTTATAAACATACCTAAATGCTTATGCAATTTTTAATTTTTAAAATATAAATTTCGAGAAATTCTCGATTACTCCTAGCATAAAAATATACCTTATTTTACATAGTTAAAATATAAATTAAAAAAAATATCCAGATCGGAGCAATGTAGAGATCTATAAATTAATTTTCTTCTATTTCAGTACATAGTCCTTTATTATCATCAAATTCTTAAGATTCACAAGATTTAGAAACCGAAATGGGTATCTATCCTAACCTGTTGAACTTTTGTTTTCTACAGCTGGTCTACCACAATGCAAAAAAGCTTGCCAACTATTGGTATCATCTCGCCTTTCATCAGTGTTAGACAAATGCCATATTAGGGATAAAGATGACGTTCATTTATTTACAACCTATGTAGATGAAGTAAATTTAAATTCAAATGGCTTAGTGATCAATCGCACAATCCTTAAGAGAGCAAGAGAAAATCTTTGAGGGGTAAAATTTAATTTCTTGAATTTAAATTTAGATTTTGTAGTTATTCACTGGGATACAAAGCTACATCCAGATGTAACTGGAAAAAGAACGCCGACAGGATTACCGTGATAGCTTCAAGTCCTAATATTGAACAGCTACTCGGAATTCCTTAGATATTTCTTCAGTTGTATATGATATCTTAAATGATAGCTCTTTATTGCTAACTGCTCTAGCTGTAGTGTTTGATACAACAATTTACAATACCAACCGTATAAATTGTGCATGCAGTTTTTTAGAGCAAAAACTAAACGGTGATATATTACATTTTGATTGCCAGCATCATGCACTTGAAATCGTACTACAGAGTGTGTCCTTAAAGAAGTTCTTGCCTTTCTTAGTTCTAGATCAGATATTCAAATATTTAAGCGCTTCAAAACTTTGTGGAAAGATCTCCATCATTCAGAACTTATAACATTTCAATCAAGTTCACATACCACTTAAATTTTAAAAGACGAAGTTGATGACATATAATTGTTCGTAAAAAGCGGGATTGAGAAAGATTACAGAGAATTCTCGTAACTTGTAATAATATTTCCTGGTGAATTTCCTCCTACAGGGATATGTTTTTGGCAACTTGGAGTTTATCCCTGAGCAACATGGGTGGCAAAAGGAATTTTTGTTCGAAAATTTTTATATTTAGGAACTAATTTAAATTGACCTTACATGAAAAGAAAACCTTTCAATGCTGTTTTACAAAGCTGTTTTACAGTTAAATGTTGTATGAAGATATGGTTTTTCGCAGCAACCCAATCGAGGCTCCTTTGAATAATATAATATGTTTGAAAAACTAACAGCGTACAAAATGATGACAAACATGCAGCAGAAGCAGTGATTGGAAAAATCATAAATCTCTTATGGTATTTACGGGATAAATTAGCTTTGTCGGTAATAGATGAAGGAATTAATTTTGAAGATAGGAAATGACTAGATCAAAAAATTCTTGTGATAAGGAAGACGTGTCTGATGAATGTTTAACAAATTTCAGATAACAGTAGATGATTTGGAATACTTTTTTAGTAAAGATTTTCTTCATTATAGAATCATTTGGAGTCAATAAAACTGTTTGATAAGTTACAAATACTAAAAGAGTGTTTCCAATTTGATCCTGATTCGCGGCAAAATGAAGCTATTTAAAAGGAAGAGAGATCGTTAAAATACTGAAAATTGTGAACGATACAATTGAAAGAGGAGCACAATTAATCGAAGAATTTCACAACTAATTTACCAAATATGAGTCACAAAAAGAATTGATTTTACAGATCGTCCAAGACTATCGGAAAAAAATACACACTATCGAGATACACTGAGAAAAGCGTACGATTAATGAACGTTTCTAAAGCATTATTTCATTCTTATTCAACGTAAAATCTTTAGATGATATAAAGTAATTAAAAAAGATTAATTTTAGTGCTACCTCAGTGTAAAAATATTTTGCAAACCTAGGAAAAACGATGTACTGGGTCTGAAGTAAAAACTCGAAGATTTGTGGGAAAATTATCAAAAGTGTTAAAGTTCAACGGCCTAGGGGCACGTGTTAATTTTGACCGATCGATTTCAAATTTTGCACACGTTACTTTTTATTATAGTGTCACAAAACTAGGGGGCGTCACTTAATGAATTCCGAAAAAAAAAATTTCCCATATAAATAAGGACCACCCTAATATACATATATATTTAATCAGTTAATTGTAGTTTTTGGAACTTAATTTTTTCAAGATTTCTTTTTATTTAGTTATTGTTATTAAACTATAGCAACCAGTCAAGATATAAATATAAGTATAACAAATATTTCTCTCAAAACTACTGAAATACTTTTCCGCATTCATATTGCGAATAAATATTCAATGACATATGAGCATTGCCAGTTTTACCGTTCCCATTTTATCACATCGTACTTCAGAAATGAAATTATAATTACTGCAGGTAATAAAGAATGTGCATAACACTATTCGGTGCTGAAACAATTCCACGCCAGCATTAACGAGGCATAAAATTCACATTTCCCTATCTTCTGAAAATGGCTTGGAACGGCACGAATAGTTTTAATTGGAGTAAATTGCGTTCCGTTTGTCATGGCCGTTGATCTGCGTCCCCATTCACTTGAAAACAGGCTCCACTTAAAATGCGTTCCCCAAAATACCATACCTATTATTCCATCGAAACGGTAAAGAGGGTGAAACATTTAATCAACTCCAAATTGTAGCAGAGGGTTCTGCAAATAATCATTATATCATATTTTAAGACAATGAACCGCTTCCAGTGCATTTACCATTGCTGGAATGCTTTTGGAATAGTTTTGAGTGTGATTGTTGATCAAATAGCAAGCGAAGCTGCTTCGCCTTATTAAAGGAATGCTACGTTTATGTCTCTAGTTTTCAAGTATATAGAGTTCATTTTCTTAAAAAATTCAACTGAAAATAGTTTTACTAGTTAAAATTATATTTGAGTATTAACTATTAACACTAGTTCTGTTGATGGGTTGGTGGAACAAGCTTTTTAATAGTTGCCAAAATCAAAAATGAATAACAGTAATTATAAAGTTAATCTAAACTAATATATAAAGAGAGAGAGAAAGAGCGGATTATTTGTTCCAGGTCATCTCGAAATCAATGCACCATTTTGATAAATTCCTTCACTATTTGAAAGCGAAATAGTTACAGAAGATACAGAGAAAAACACGGCTACAGAGAAAAATTTTGGGCCTTTATACTATTACGTCTGGCACTCATGTGCTATCAGACTATAACAAATCAGTTTATGAATTATATTATTTAGATTTGTTTCAGACAACGATTAAAATTTTAATTTAAATTCGCCTAATCTATGCAATGGAATTGAACTCCAAGTAAAATTCCTACGGAATAATACGATTTTGAGTATTATTCTAACAAGCAGCAGGTTAGTTGACTCATTGTTGATCCTTGAAAATTTTTCTTTCCAGATTGAATTCTCCAATAAAATTTTCTTTTGCCATCACTATCTACAAATCCAACGGTCAGATGTAGTACAGACGAGTGAAAGATGTCTTCCATTACTCACTGAAACACGCTTAATTTGGCGACTTGCTCAAAATGTCGGCAGACCTTAAGACCACATATTTCGAAAACGGACAGACAAAGACGAATGTTTTATGCTTCAAAAAACATACTTTACTATCTTTAGATTTTTTTTTTTTTTCATTTTTAACTGGTAAAAGTTTGTCTTGACAAAAACATGCAAAACAGCAAATATGTATTTTAAAATTCTTGCTGAGATTTACAGTTGTGCTTTTTTCTCTCAGCAAATTGTTCGTATTGATTCATCCCTGACGGATTTTGAATAGAAAACTTGATAACACTGTTATTTATATTGCATTGTGTTGTAAATTCTATGCCATGAAGCAAATTCGTAAAACAAATTCTACCAAAATTGTTCCCATCATAGTTTTTATCCTACTAAATTCTTGATTAAATTTCAATTTTAAAAATTCTTTTTCAATTTGAATAACTCTGAATTGTATTTAGTAAACATAAAACATTTTCAGTATTTAAGTTTAAATGTTAATAGTTTATATTTATAATGATACAATATAGGAAAAGGCTAAGAAATTGGCATGCACTTCCGAAGAATGGACACCACTACTTAACGGACAACATGAGCGTAACCTTTATTGGGATGTTCTACTGTAGCGGGTAGAGAATGGCACTATTGATCTCAAAAGAAAAGTAATGTACATCGGTGACTAATATCTCGAAAAAGGGGTTCCTTGTAATCCCAGAAACACATGTCTGCAATAATTTGCAATTTTTGTTCCATTATGCTTTGTTACTTCTTATTTTTAGTCTTAAGCTCTTTTTATTTTGACTACTATCTAAAAATGACAACAAGGTCAGTTGACCTGGTAAAGGCAAACATGAGGGGAATAGAAACAAGCCAGTGATTTTTAAAACTAAACGAAGGTAAGACATTCTGATAATTCCAGAGGTTTCAAACTAACTATGTAAGTGTAACCATTGTTTGAAGACAGGGACGTAGCAAAGTGTGGGCGATGTGGGTGACCGACCGCAGCCTAATATTTCCAGGGACCTTGCATCGAAGATTTAATACACGTCATAAAATGCATATAAGTATACAAAATTATCTAAACGTACATGAAAGAATTATCTACGAAACATGCAATGAAAGGAAATGTGATCCATTTCTGTACGAAATGAATAAAAGGCAAACATTGTTAGCATAAAAGTTGAATCAATACCTTTGTGTTTGAAAAGTAAAAAAGAAATAACTACGTTAAATTGCACAAGTTGCAGATTACTTCAGATACATTTTTCAGGGTTTCAAGGAAAAGCCGGATACATTAATACGGTTTTTGTCGAATGCCACTTTTAGGATGAAAAAAATACGAATGCGTTATATCATAAAAAAAATCCCCGGCTCCATTGTTTTTCACTTCTTGATATTCTGAAAAATAATGAGGCAGTGCATCCCCATAAATATTCATTAATACTATTTATGTTATAAAGCAAACTTAAATTCATTTTAATCTTAATTATTTCAGTGAATCAAGTTGAATATTATGGGAAGATTTTTTGCTAAAGGTTTGCGATGCGACTCTAACTATGCAAAATGTAATGGTTCCAACTTTTCTATTTCTTTTTTTACAACAAGAAGATTTTTTGGAAAAGGTGCTCATAGGAGAGAATCCTACACTCTGTTTTTATGCCAAAAAATAGGTAAAACTAAAAAAAATATTTTATTGATGATTTTTTTAATATTTAAGGGGAATACCCCCATGTGTCGAGTCTCCCAAATTGTTCAAAATGGTCATGCTTTTGAACTTCCAACGCTCCTTCACTTCCAAATAAAAGTAATAGCTATTAAAATGTCGAAAAGAGAGAAAACAATTGGGGGGGGGGGGGGAGCATCATTTCCAAAAAGTGGGAGAAAGTGGTGATCATCATACGTATTTAGATTCACAGGTCATTTTGCACTAGAATCAGCAAGAAGTCAGAAACTTTTTTTTTTGACGCGCAGTGGTAATTAAGGTAAAATTCACTCAAATACACTGTTTCTTTCAGGCATCTCTTGAGGGGGGCGAAACCCCCTCCCCCCTCCCTCCTGCGGTAGGCTAGGTCAACTACCCCTTCCCCCGGAGAAAATTTTTATTACACTTGTTTTACTATGTAAAGATTAAAAAGAAAGAAAAAAGGAAATTATACAAAATTCAGAACTGCATCATCCGGGAGGGAGCGAGTATCAGCCTCTGTGGCCTCCATTTTGTCACTGTCGATGGAAATTCCCTGACTGGCAACAAACTGCTAAAAACCTATTTCTTCACCTGGAAAAATATATTTAATTAATTAACGAACAAGATATGTTTCCCCCTTTTTATTACTCTCTTTCGTTTGTTGTTCGTTTATTGCTGTTGTGATAGCGATGGGGTGGTTGGGGAACTGTGTTATCTATTTATCTAGTTGTTAACTCACACAACACATTGTTGAGATTTTGAGGTTTGTATCGGAAACTTAGGTCATGTACTCTGTGGGCACTCATGGTACATCTCGTTGGAAATCAAAAGTTTCCTGGATGAGGATCACTGTATAGAGAGGAAGGGATAGTGGGCTGTGAGTTATCTTTGGCGAGCTCTAAAGGAAATCCCAACAAAACATAAATGTGAAAAAGAAGCCGAATTCGGTTGAAATGAGGTGCGGGAAAGACGGTGTCACCGACAAAAAAAGTTCAGATCTAAACAGTTACCAAGTTCATAGCAGTTCCTCATAGTTGGATTTTTCCATGTTCTTCAATTCATTTAGAAAACAATTTTTTACTTGCTTTGATAATGGAATTTAAACTTGCGGCAAGTTTTAATCTTCACTATGTTTTTTACGTTTTTTTTTCAAACTTGCCAAGTTTTAAATATAATATCAAAGAAAGTAAAAAATTGTTTTCTAAATGAATTCAAGAACATGGGAAAATCCAACTTCTATAAGGAACTGCTATGGAACTTAGTAACTGTTTAGATCTGAACTTTTTTTGTCGGTGACACCGTGTTTCCCGCACCTCATTTCAACCGAATTTGGCTTCTTTTTCACATTTATGTTTTGTTGGGACATCATTACTTCTTGAAAAGCTAAATCAAAGGTTATGTTCTAATTGAGACAGTTATAAATGCAAAAGCGTACATTAGAAATATATGATTTCCTTTTTTTCTGGTTAGCAGTTTCGTTTTATTAGAAGTTATGAAGATATTTTAATAACTGGGGGATAAATTTATCTCATTTTGTTCTAATTCTAAGCAATATATATTACAAATTTACAAAAAAAAAACTTTGCGTTGTGTTTCCATTATTTAAATAAAAAAAAAACAGGTTCATCAAGGTGAGGGAATCCATCAAACATTTATTTTTTCATCAGACATTGATTTCAATAAAAAAGAAGTCAAAGAGGTCTCAACTCTACACAAATTTTACAAAGGGGATATATAAATCATGATTCATATATATGGCAGTTCAGTCATTTTTTCTTGATATTATTAATTGCAAATGACATACCTTATGAGGAGGGTTCAGCTTGGGTAAGGAGGCAACTTGGTAGGTTACACCAGAATACTTTCCTGTGTGACTTTCCACACAATGGCCACCCTAGCTCCACGTTCCACTCTGTAATCTGCCTGCATCAGGATAATTCCATTTCAAGGGGGCCTTTCTAGTTCTTATTCAACCTTCTTATCTCTTGTATATGCTAGCCTCTACCATATTTTTCTTGGTAGGACACTTCCTTTTTTCAAATCTTGGGATTTTTATCTCACTCTCCACATGGCTGCCTCGTTTCTTTTCTACTTTTTCCAGCCTCCCCTTCACCTTCTCTTTTTCCTCCTTACTTCTGTTGCCAAACCACCAAAGAAAACCCCTTTCCAAAAATATCACCCCCAGACCAACAAGTGCAGAGTTGAGTTGAAGAGAGTGGATGGGGAAAGATGTGTTAGAATTTGATATCAGTAAATCCCACAAGTTGTATAGCAAAATATAATTTTAAGAACAATTTCCTACAGCACAAAATAATTAAAGACTTAGAAGAGGTCAAATAATACTCTAATTTCTAAATTTTCAAATGATTCAGTGCTATAGCTAACTGTAACTGTCAATTCACTGTTTACATATAGTAAATACCTTAGACATACCAACATATCTTCCCCCACCGAAAAAAAAAATCACATTTTTTTTTTTAAACAGATGTGCCAATCTTTCATTGTGCAAAAATTTTAAAAGCCAGTAAAGAAAATTAGTACTAAATTCGACACAGAATCTTTTCCCCATTGAATACACAATCCCCCCCCCCCCCCAAAAAAAAAACAGATAACCAAATTTAACCGCGGAAGTATCAAACACAATGTAGGTTAACACCACAAAGTGTAAATCGGGGCTCCATGATAAACACCGTCGCGGAACTTAATTAAACACGTTACGTCAAAATGGAATACGTTTGCGAGAATATTTAACCTGCTACGAAAAAATGAAAAACCCAAGAAGGATGGCACAAATGTGGCATTGATTTGAAATAGTATAACCAGTGGCAAAAGTGACCAACAAACATTTTAAATATTAAGTAATAACCTCATATGACAATTATGTACAGCATGGTCGCATTCCCCAATCTTTTTATTTAAGTTACATTAGAAAAGTAAGGAATTGCCCATCAGAGTGAAGTATAGCGCAATTGTATTATTGCAGTAAGACCACCTAAGCTATGAAGGTCTGATGGGATCTATCCTGAAAATTTCCGATGTAATTTCTCTGTTCCAGTTTTTTGTTTTTATTTCCGATCCAGGGTTTTTTCAACTCCAGGCTTTTTTCAACTTCAGGTTTTTTTTAACTCCATGTGTTTCGAATCCATGTTTTGTTGCCTCGTTCCTTTGTTCTTTCGTTCCTTAATTTTCAAGTTTGTTTTCAATCTTGTTTTCATCTCCAATTTTCCTCCAAGTCTCTCGGGGAGGGTAGCAAGTTACTGGGACCTTCCCTCTTGCTAAACAGAAAGGGTCTTGTGAACTTAGGGACCGGGTCCTCCCCTTCAGGAAGTATCGGTTCCTGGTTCACCTTTTTTCATTTTGGTGTTGTTTCTGAGTTCTTGCTTATTGCATTTTCCAATGTTTATGCATATATATATTATATATATATATATATATATCCTTACAAAATTTTAAGTCAATCCATGAATATTAACACGTGCCCCCTTCTTTGAGTTTCGAAGAAAAAATTGCGGATTTTCTCATTTTTATGTAAAAACATTCTAACGTTTTATATTTAAAGTAATTTTGAACCTCAATATGCGCTGCTACTTCCAGACCGACCATTCTCCCACTTTCATTCTGTAAAATTTAACATGTTACAGAGAATAAAATGTACAGCAATGGCCTTGAGTCAAGCGTACCGCTCTTCTGCGCTTGGTTCAACCAAGAGGCAGGGGAACGTTTCTTCCCATCGAGATGCACAGAAGGGATTCTATAGGCCATTAATGAACGATTTTTGACAACAACAAATTACTTCCTCCAGGTTTTGGGGGTGTTGATTTAAAAAATTCCCTGTGTATGTAATAGGTGTGGCAAATAGAGTCGCAAGGTTTCAATTCTATAAATATAAGTAATTGCAATAATATTTTAATTCGCTGTTCTTTAGTTATAAACATACCTAAATGCTTATGCAATTTTTAATTTTTAAAATATAAATTTCGAAAAATCCTCGATTACTCCTAACATAAAAATATAGTGTATTTTCCATAGCTAAAATATAAATTAAAAAAAATATATCCAGATCGGAACAATGTAGAAATCTATACGTTAAATTAATTTTATTCTATTTCAGTACATAATCCTTTATTATCATCAAATTCTTGCAATTCACAACATTTAGAAACCGAAATGAGTATCTATCCTAACCTGTTGAACTTTTGTTTTCTACAGCTGGTCTACCACAATGTAAAAAAGCTTGACAGCTATTGATATCTGCTCGCCTTTCATCACTGTTAGACAAATGCAATGTTACAGATAAAGATGTTTTTCATTTATTTACAGCCTATGTAGATAAAGTAAATTTAAATCCAACTGAACTAGTACATTCAATCGTACATTCCTTAAGAGAGCAAAAGAAAATCTTCGAGAGGTAAAATTAAATTTCATGAATTTAAATTTAGATTTTGTAGTTATTCACTGGGATTACAAAGCTACTCCAGATGTAACTGGAAAAAGAACGCCGACAGGATTACCGTGATAGCTTTAGGTCCTAATATTGAACAGCTACTCGGAATTCCTTAGAACCTTAGATATTTCTTCAGTTGTATATGAATCTTAGATGATAGCTCTTTATTACTAACTGTTCTAACTGTAGTGTTTGATACAACGACTTGCAATACCAACCGTATAAATTCTGCATGCAATTTTTTAGAGCAAAACGTGAACGGTAATATATTACATTTGGATTTCCATCATCATGCATATGAAATCGTACTGCAGAGTGTGTCCTAAAAGAAGTTCTTGCCTTTCTTAGTTCTAGATCAGATATTTAATTATTTATGCGCTGCAAAATTTTGTGGAAAGATCTCCATCATTCAGAACTTAGAACATTTCAATCAAGTACACATACTACTTAAATTCTAAAAAATACTACTTAAATTCTCTTTCTCTGAAAAACTAGCAGCGTACAAAGTGACGACAAACATGCAGCAGAAGCAGTGATTGGAAAATTCATAAATCACTTATGGTATTTAGGGGATAAACTAGTAGCTTTGTCCGTATTGGATGAAGGAATTAACTTTGAAGATAGGAAAAGACTTGTAATAAGAAAGACGTGTCTGATGACTGTTTAACAAATTTCAGATAACACTAGATGATTTGGGATACTTTCTTAGTAAAGATCTTCCAATTTATAGAACCAATTACGAGTCAATAAAAATGTTTGATAAGTTGCAATTACTAAAAGATTTTTTCCTATTTGATCCTGATTCACGGCAAAATGAAGGAAGCTATTTAAAGGGAAGAGAGATCGTTAAAATACTGAAAATTGTGAATGATACAAATTAAAGAGGAGCACAATTAATCGAAGAATTTCACAACTAATTTACCAAATATGAGTCACAGAGCAATTTATTTTACAAATCGTCCAAGACTATCGGAAAAAAATACACACTATCGAGATACATTGCTTACGATTAAGGAAAGTTTCTGAAGCATTATTTCATTCTTATTCAACGTAAAATCTTCAGATGATAAAAAGTAATTAAAAAGATTGAATCACTGTAAAAATATTTTGCAAACCTGGGAGAAACGATGTACTGGGTCTGAAGTAAAAACTCGAAGATTTGTGGGAAAATTATCAAAAGTGTTAAAGTTCAACGGCCTAGGGGCACGTGTTATTATTGACCGGTCGAGTTCAAATTTTGCACACGTTACTTTCTATTATATTTTCACAAAACTAGGGGTGTCACTTGTTGAATTCCGAAAAAAAAAAATTTCCCATATAAATAAAAACCACCCTAATATATATATATATATATATATATATATATATATATATATATATATATATATATATATATATATATATATATATTTATTTATTTATATATATATATATATATATATATATATATATATATATATATATATATATATATATATACATACATATATTGTTACAAATTCTGTAAATTGTAATTATTTTTATAATTAATTTGTTGTAATCTATCTAAATAAGGCGTTTATTCAATTATTTTTCATCTAAAATTGTCTTCGTAACGTAACCTGTAAATAGTTTCTTGTAATGTACGTACAACCCCTTAACATTCGACTGAAGTGTATGGTCCCCGGATAAGATTTGTGAATGGAGTAAAAAGAAAATATGAGAAATTTGTAGAACTTGGTAGGAATTTCTAGATATTTCTTCGCTCCGTATAAAACGCCAGGCGTCTTGTGAATGAGAGTAGAGTCAGTTGTGCTTTTTAACGGTCTGAGATTCGCCTGGGCCGTTGTTCTGTTTATTGTAAAGTACTTCGCGCTGTGTTATTGCGTATTTTGATGTAAACACGTGTTTTACCGTTGAGTTTACGGTGCTAATTGATATTTGCCTAATTGCTATGGCTAATTTAGCAGTTGTTAATGATATTTCTTGTGCATAATTGTAAATAAATCTTCTGTGTTTTCTCAAGAACTGTGTCGTCATTTAAAGAAAGTTTGAAGCGGTACGGAACTGGTAACAATATATATATATATATATATATATATATATATATATATATATATATATATATATATATATATATATATATATATATATATACAGTGGCGGATCTAGAACTTGGACAAGGGGGGGGCTAACTTAGGTCTGTTAAAAAAAAAAAAAAAGTCCAGTATAATATCGTTCAGCATCCTTTTCACGAGAATGTTACGACATTTGTTATTTAAAATAAGCATATGTTTATTTTTAACTTGTAAAACATGAAATACACTAAAAAATTGTCAAAAGAGTTTATTTTTTAAAATGATTATGAAACGATTTTTCAAAAACATAGTCGGCACATTAGTTGTAAGAAAATAAAATGATTTAATTTGTTACTCTAGTTTAAAACAAAAAAAAAATACTTTAAACATTATTTGACATGTTCCCAGTTTTCCAAGCACATTCTCCTCTTCTTACTTTTGCAGAAGAGTTCAATTATTTTGTCGACAGATACATCTCTATCTCTTGCCACATTTGCTAGAGCAAGTCCATTTAACCGTACTTCTCCCATTGTGCTTCTTAAATAGGTTTTTATCCTTTTTAAGGTAGAAAAACTACGTTCAGCTGTTGAAGTCGTTACTGGGATTGTTGCGAAAATTTGGAGAAGAACAGCAATAGATGGGAAAAACGAAGGGTCTAGCTCTTTCAGTGCCCCGATAGCTGTTGTAGGAGGACCGCATATCGGCAGCCATTTATTCCTCCACATCTTGATTTCTGCTAATAGCAAGCTCAAACTTCCTAGTTCATCTGTAAAATTCCTGTATTTTTCTGCAGCAGTTATAATATTTTTGTCAGTATACCTCGACAAGTTCGATGGAATTAGACCTTCGAGGGGAAGCACTCCAAGAAAATCTCTGCTAAATCTGCAATCAATCTCGGAAATGAAGTGATCTATCAGAGGAAGAAAGACTGTTCGTCTGAAATAAACTTCTGGATTTTCTGGAGGTGTACAGTCTCGAGCACTTTTACGCTTTCCTGATCTGGGTATTTCTAACTCCAGATCCAATTCTTCAGCAATTTCAAGGCAGTTTTTGTAAATAGTTTGAAATTCGAGTTCTGCGTTTTGTCTTACACTCCGAAAAGTGTCCAAAACTTGAGACACATTAGCTAATGCAGAAGACAAATCCTGCTTCGGGCTTTGCAACTGCTGACTTAGCCTCAGTGTCAAACTGAGACAGTACACTGATATTTCGACGCCAACAATAAATTCACTCCTTTTTATTGAAGCATTTAACATATATGCTTTTGTTGACGCTTCGGAAGAGGCAGTTGTATGTAAACTTTCCAGCACAGTCACAACAGGAACAAGTAGTTCCTTAAATGTTATTAGGCTGTCATGCCTTTCTACCCACCGTGTAGGGCAAAGTGCTTTCAATCTCTTTTTTTTAGTTTCCGAAAAGTCTTGCTTTTCTACAACATCGATTAATGCATTTGTTCTGTGCGCAGAAGCCGAGAGAAACACAGAGACAGTCTCAACTGTTCCCATTACGTTTCTTATAACAGGAATTTGGCAGCTTTTTGTGATGCACAAATTCAGGGAATGGCTGAAACAATGAGTATAAATGGCGAGGGGTTGCTGCTCGGAAATTAGAGCTTGAACGCCCTTAAATGGCCCAGACATGTTGCTTGCTCCATCGTAGCCTTGTCCACAGAGGTATTTGTAAGACAAATTCAGTTTTGTCAGTTCTTCGTCTATTGCGGATTTAATCGATAAACCAGTTGTCGCTTTGAGTTCCACGAATCCAAGGAAATCTTCCCTGGTTGTGAAACTGTCTATGTCGACATATCGCACACAAAACGTAAGCTGGTCCTTCTTACTTTCATCTGTGGTTTCATCACATATTATTGAGAAGTATTTGGCTTTTTGTATACTACTCGTAATCTCCGAACGGATATAATCGCCAATGCATTCGATTATGTCGTTTTGGATTGTTTTGCTGATATGTGTACTGTTTTTTCTGCAAGTGGTAAGGTGCGTTTTCAAATCTTCATCACCAGCATCAATTCTAAAAGCCAATAGACTTTTGAAAACACCCTGGTTTCCTCTTAATGCATTTTCTTGCTCTTCCCTGCTGTTCAAATTGCCGTCATCCCTATGACCTCTCAAAGGCAGATTGTTATGGGCACAAAACAGTACGGTTTTTACTATAGGCTTCAAGCGTTTTAAATTTTGCTCTATTATAGAGGCTTTTCTAGCGTCTATTAGGAGGCCAACATGACTTACTGAACTTCCAGGAATAGGCTCCATGGATTGTTTAAAATGCAGGGCTTTTTCCACAGAAAATTGATGGTATTGGGTAGTTTGGTGATATTTTAGTTCTTCTGTAGCTTTCTTAAACTTAATCAACGGCTCCTTAACGAATGTTTTAAGCACCTGAAAATAAATAAACATCTTATTAAACTGCAATATAAAAAGAAAATTTGACGCTCAATTAATATCCCAATTTAGGTGTTAAGAACCGGGTGGAACATTAGAAGCAAAAGTCTTTCGAAATAATTCAAACTAATTTATGTTGATATTCGAGGTTTTATCTTTTAACAGTATGCATGAGTTGCTTATTCCTTTGTATTACTTGATTTCGAATTGAGGTAATTTCAATAATTCATTAAAATTACCATTCTTCCTATTTTTATGGACTTTGCTTAGACAATTAAAAAAATAAATTTGTTATGAATAAATACAGCTTATGAATTTACTTGTCTAATATGATAACTTTTAGTTTACAAGCCTTAAACATATGTAAAAAATATGATGTATTGATGCCATCGACGTTAAAACTGTTAACATAGATATTTTGTCATTGATGTTTCAAAAATAATTAAAAATTAATTTAAATGAACTGTTTTAATAATAATTTTTCTATCTACGAGGTTGTTTTGGTCTATTTCTTCCTTTGGCTTGTGAATGATGGAAGCTTGATCGATATTGACATCGTGAAATGTATTCAGTGGGTCATGAGATTTGCGTAAAACCTAAAGCTGAGTTCGCACTAAGGCGCGGGGTTGCGCGATTCCCGTTTTTTAAAAGATCGCGGTCTTTCTTATCTTGAATTTTTCTATTTTTCAAATGTACTTAATAACGACAGTCAGTATAAATGAAATAGCCGAAAAGAACTTTTGACCACCACTTAATGGAAGAATCTAAGAAATAAACCAAAAAAAAAAAACAGAAAAAAAATATCGAGAAGAGCGCTTAAACTATTATTTTGCCTATAAAGAATATTGACACTATTAAAAAAAAAATTCAATTCAATTCTGAAAAATGCCACTTATGAACTGATGGAATTTCTCACCTGATTTCCAATTCCAGCTCCAGTTGGTGCAAACAGAACGCACATTTTACAAAATCCACCAGACGAAAGCTCACTGTAAGCAAGCCAATTGTACTGCTCCAACCATTCTCGTCTAAATTTACGGTTCTGCTTTCCTTCAGCTCTTGTTGGAAAGCTATAACTCACCGGAGGCTTCCATGTTTCATTTAAATATTTCAGCTTTTTATCGTCATCTAAAATCTTTCCAACAGCTAATCCAATATCATATAATTGATAATTTGTTAAAGATGTTATATCAGTAGGATTCTAAAAAAAAATACATTTATAAGTTAAGTAATTTAATATATTCCCTACAAATTATAATACATATTCCTATCTTAAAAATACATTCAAATAGAAATAATTTACCTGATACAAAAAATCTTGAATGTTCAAAACGGTTTAAATGCATTTAAAATGCAGTTGACACTCAATTTTACGAAACTCTATTTACGAACACTCACGATTTTAAGAATTATTCTCTAGAAAAAAAATTTAAAAATCTTAAATTTAAGCACTGTAATTTTTCATTATTTTTTATGGTTAAACCAATTTTCTGAAAACGAAACTATCTTTCTCATGCAAAAAGATAGTTATTTAATAATATATGAACAAATAAGATTCCTTTTCAAAGTTTTAGTAAATTTCAAAAAATTTGTCTAATTCATTAGCAAACATTCTAAATTCACACCTTTATTTTTTCAACTTATGAGAGTACCAATGTAGAAGAGAGAAAAAACTATAGTAGTATTGCAAAAAAAAAAAAACCCTCAGTATAAAATGCTGAAACTTAACATGTGAAAAATAAATAAATGAATTAAAAATTGAACAAAGGCACCTGATTTTTATCAGATTGCTTTGAAATCACCTCATCTTTTGCCCATGTTTTGGGGTAAAAAAAAAAAAAAAAAAAAAAAAAAAGATTTTTCAATGCAAAAAAAAAAAAGTGCAAGCTTATGGATGCAGAAATTCGTTAAACGTCTTAGACTCCATAATCTCACACTTTTTTTTACATTGAAAAAGGGGGTTCCTGCTAACATGACCCCCCCCCCCCCATGTACCAGCAATCATGATTACTATTTTACTTATTTATGCTTTAAACGATAATTTTAATTTTATTTTTGTATATCAATATACAGTTGGTATGTTATAACATATTTAAAATATAGCTGAATTTTAAAGAAAATATATTTACTTGTTCTTTAGAAGTCTCACATCCAGCTGTACAGTTGTTCACATTCTCAACGTTAGATGTAGTCGGCATGCGTTGTAGTAGTCCATTATTAGAACACGGCTGTTTGGAATCTGATGGTATTTTATCGATACTAACTCCATCGTGTCCTTGGAAATCATCAGTTATATGCGTATTGCTTTTACTAAAATAATCTGTAAGTCGACGCTTCATATTCACTCGACAATACTTATATTTAAAATATCAAAACAATTGCGAAATAAATCAAGTCAAACACCAATTTTGCGCCCGCCCTTTAAAGCGCCAGTCCAACAAAATCGCCACATTTGTTTCTTAACAAAACTTCCAAGTGTGAAAAAACCAAGAATCCAAGTATGAATTTTAATACAAGCAATTCGTTAAAACAACAGTTCAATACTGCGACAACCGATGCCGCGTCCCAGAAAAACTTTTCCACAATTTTCCACCTTTTATTATTTTAACTAAATTTTCGCTCTTGGTGTTTCCTTATCAGTAACCTTAGCATATTATGAGCATTACTACTTCGTTGTGCTATTGCTGGTTGTTCAAAAGAGGAGTACTCAATGTTGTCTCTGGGCAGAAACAGCCTATTAAGAGTTCATTTACAATAAACATAAGTCCTAACGAGACACATGGTCAGCAATTCAACATTACAGAAAGGAACTATTGCTTTTTTTCTAGTCCGACTGCATATTCCTAATTCAGTGGGAGGGACTCTATTATCGGTTTCCGCGGAAATAGGGATGCACCATACCTGCTCCTGATGATACCTGTCAGTAGCCATTATGTATCGTCCTCTCCGGCTTGCTTAGTACACTTGCTTAATTTACTGCCTAAACGTTTTGAAAAGGATTAGTGAACGACAGGTTTTCATTCTGGATGTCGCGGGCTTCAAAGAAAGAACAGTGGTGTCCGTTGACAGGAAGAGAATTTAGTAAACATAATCCTAGCTTAAGTTTACAAAAGTGGTGCAGTAATGAAAATCGCTGAAATTTCATTTTCTATGAATGTAATTTTTAACCAAATGGTAAGGGTTGCTATAGTATCCTTAGCACCTCCCCCTCCTCCCCACTGCTCTACAGATCCACCATTGAAGCTGTATAAATTTTATGAAATATTACAAACTTAGTAAAAATATTAAAGTATTAAAAATATCTAAAACTGAAATTTTATCGAGTGTAAGTTCTGACCTCAAGGGGATACTATAGACCCCCTTAGCCCCCCCCCCCCCGCATAGATCTGCCAGTGAAATGTATAAATTTAATTTAATATAATACAAACATAAAATATCCATAAGTAGTGCAGTATTAAAAAATATAAAATTTCAGTTTTATCTAGTATAAGTTTTGACCTCATGGAGGTAGGGGGGCTATACTCCCTTGCCCCCCCCCTCATAGATTCGCCACTGACGGCGTTAATTGGAAAGTAATAACTTCAGATTAAAAACCTCGATAGCAGAACAAAGTTATTGTCTCGAAGACTTTCCATGAAATTACAAATCGCATTGTAATCTGTTGTAAGTTTTAGCCAAATGGGAGAAGGGGTCACAGTCCCCTTACTACCCCCCCCCCACCCCAAACTCGCCATTAATAAACCACCGTATATAGTGTACATATTTAATAAAATATAATGCATGTTTGTAATTCGCAGAAGTATTGACGTATTTAAAATCTTCGAAATTTCGGTTTTATCTAGTGTAAATTTTGACCTTATGGGAGAGGAGGGGGGGGGCTATAGCTCCCTTAGCCTTGGAATGATGTAAAATATATTACGGCTAACTTTCAGATTAAAAAATACCTCGATCGCAGAATGAAATTATTCCCTCTGAGCCGTTCCGTGCCATTGCAGATCACAATTTAATCTGTCGTAAGTTTTGACGAAATGAGAGAAGAAGCTACAGTCCCTTATGCCCTCTCCCATCCCCCATGTATACGCCGCTCTATATAGTGCTTCTATATTTATTTAAATATAATACAAACTTAAACATGTTACAATATCGCAGTATTAAAAATCTCTGAAATTTCGATTTTATCTAGTGTAAGTTCAGACCTCATGGGGGGGGGGACTATAGCCCCTTTAGCCCCCCCCCCGTGGATCCGCCACTGATAGTGCTTCTATATTTATTTAAATATAATACAAACTTAAACATGTAACAATATTGCAGTATTAAAAATCTCTGAAATTTCGATTTTATCTAGTGTAAGTTCAGACCTCATGGGGGGGGCTATAGCCCCCTTAGCCCCCCCCCGTGGATCCGCCACTGTATATATATATATATATATATATATAAATCACGCCTGATAATATTGTACTGTTCGCTTTGAAAATTGTATAAAAGAATGAACTCCAATATTTAATTTAAAATGGTGTCCAGAAATCATTCTCCAAGTTTTCTTAGCTTGACAATTTTATCAAAAATAATTTTAAAGTTATTTTTAAAAAAAATAAACTTTCATACACATAATATGGGAAAAAATTCTATCTACTTGATAATAAATAGTCGTTACATAAATACCTTTGTTTACGATGCATTCGAATATAAACTAGTTTGAGGTCCCATGACATTATTTACATCTATTTTTTTTTTAAATTTGAAGTAAAAGAAATAACTAGTTGAATGTTTCTTATGCGTGCTTATTTGACAATTAATAACTTGTATTCAAATTTAATAATATTACCCATTTTTTCAATTTGAAAAATTAAAAATATTTCTTTAAAAACCCTTTTTTTTTACTTTAGTTTCATTTATTTATTTAATTAATTATTTACTGTTGCAGATATTACAAAACCATCCTTTGCATTGTGCATATATAATCTCCAATTTTGGTCCTTTTTGACGTTTAGTGCACATAAATGCTTAAAAACTAATTTAAAAAAAACAACATTTATGCGTTTTTTACAAAATTTTTCTTCACTTCTTTCTTTACGAAAGCTTTTTTAAAAAAGAAAAAGGAAAGCAGCAAATAATTTCCGTTTTTAGCGCATATTTTTTAGCTTTTAGTGAATATTTTAAATATTTTTAGTACGTATATATATGCATGCATTTTTTAATGTGGGTTTAGTGCATATAATCCGAGCTCTAATCATTTTCCTTGTTTATTTATTTTTTTTTCCCTGTGAAACTTTTAATTATTTTCCTCCACAATTTGCAGTTTTTATTTTGTTACATGTTATCATCAGTTTTAGGAATTGTAAGACAATTTAATGAAACCTAATTTGACTTCAGTAAGAACACTTTGACGAATATGTTTTATAAATGTGCTTAGTTTTAAATAATTTTATTGCATGATATTCATGTTTCGTTTCGTTTTTTATAAATTTAAGAGTTTCTTATTGCATTTACAGTGTGAAGGAGGACCGTCAATATAAATTTTGATAACATTTTTCTCGCTTAGAGTGATTTTGTGTACATTTTAATAACTAAGAAATGTTTTCATTATTTCTTTTTTTTTTCCCCTCTTTGTATTTTCTAATAAAAATTTTTGGTTTTCATAATATTGCAGTACCTGTCAGTCTTTTGATCTGCCAAATTTTAATGGGAACGATATAATGAACCAGGAGTGTTTTCAAAACTCATATCATCCCACCCGTGGATGCACAAAGGGATTTATTTGAGGAGTCGCGAGCAAGCCAAACATGAAGGTAACTTCACAAATTGAAGTTATAAAATTATTCATAGGTTTGTAATTTTGAATTTAGTTTTACGAGGGACTGGTGTCCCCCTCCTTAAATACGCCCTTGCCCCCTCCGAACTCTTAAAGTGCCCCTCCCCCTTAAATACACCCTTGCCTCCCAAACTTTCAAAGTGCCCCCCCCCCCCCGCCTGGAGCAAAAGCTCTGAAAGAAACACTGCTCAAACAGCTGTTTGTCTCGATGGTAAAAATTATTTCATTTTATAAGCTGTTGCTAGTATAAATTAGAAAGTGCAAGGAAAACATTACCATTAAAAGTTTCATAAGGTTCTATCTTTTACAATACTAGAACAACTTGTCGAAGTTCAGAACGTATGAACTAGTACAATGAATGTACAGTCGACTCTCGATATCTCGAAGTACGAGGGACCAAGAAAAAGATTCGACATAGCCGAAGTTCGAGATACCGAAAACTAACTATTATTTCCCTTTTGAAACAATTGTAAAAGTAATTAAACAAAACCACACATAAATGCTCAGATAGGAGAGAAAACTTGTATTAGTTCCCCCCCCCCCCAAAAAAAAAATACAAAAGTGTGTAAAACTTGAAGAACATAAGCAAAAATTATATTACTAATAAAAAAATGTATTTCTTACTTCACATTTAATAAATATTGCTTTATACTTGCTTGTTTTTTTGAATTAATATTTCTGCTATGTATGAAATCATTAATTTTACTCATGGCATTGAATATATCCTGTGGAACATTTTCCCGACTTTCAATAGAACGATGAATAATCGATAGTGCATTACTAACATCTGCATTTGTTGGCAAATCATTATGTTCAGAAATTTCAATTTTCTCTTCATTGTCCGTACCATCTTCTTTAGCTGTTACTTCTGCAATAATATCTTCATCGCAAAGTTCACCGCAGGTAATGAGCTCGGAGTCAACGTTTACGAAGTCAGAAAGTTCCAATGATTGTTCTTGAAACACATCTCTGAACTCGTTGTCCAAACATTCGTTAACCTCATCAACAATATTGGGAGCACTTGAAGGAAAGAATCCGCATTTCTGAAAACAATGAGCAATTGTGTCTTGGGAAACATCATTTTGCCAGGCACTAAAAACCATTCGAAGAGCATCTAATACCGATATGGAACTTGTATGCTCTTTATTATTTTCAATATCGTTGATGAGCTTTCTAATTACTCGTTTCCTATAATGCACTTTTAAATTACGAATTACTCCCTGATCAGCTGGCTGAAGTTTTGCCGTTGTATTTGGTGGGAAGAATTCAAGCTTAATTGACTTTAAATTTTTTAACTTTGGTTGTGCTGGACAATTGTCCACAAACAGCAAAACTTCTCGAGATTTTTTATGAAAACTCAAATCAAGTTTTCTCACGTATTCTTCAAACAGCTCGCTGGTCATCCAGGATTTCTTATTGCTTTTGTAATTTACCGGCAAAGATTTGACGTTTTTAAAGCAACGTGGGTTTTTTGATTTACCAATAACTAAGAGGGGTAATTTTTCTGATCCATCAGCATTGGCACCAACAAGAACAGTTAAGCGATCTTTGCTCATTTTTCCTCCAGCGCAGGACTCTCCTTTGAACATTAAAGTTTTTTGGGGAACACATTTGTAGAATAATCCGATTTCATCAATATTAAAGACGTCTGATGCTTTGTAACCAAACAGTAGGGTGGGAAGTCTTATTCTCCATTCTTCACAAAGACTTTCCGGGACGTCTTTAGCTTCTCCATGTAAATTCCGAAAAACTATGTTATGACGAGCTTTAAACCTCTCGAGCCATCCACTGCTTGCTACAAAGTCCATGTGTCCAAGGAGTTTGCCAAAATCAAGTGCTTTTTCACGAAGGAGAATTCCACTCACAGGGATTTCAGTCCGCTTATGCTCATAATTCTTAAACCATTTCAAGAGTGCCGTTTCAATGTCGGTGTATGTGCACTCCTTGATTTTTTTACGATTAAGATTTGCAGAACCGCCCTTTGTTTCGTAATGTTCTAATATTTTTTCTTTGTTCGACATTATTGTCGATAATGTATTCGGCGGTATACCATATTTCAGGGCCAAGTCCTTTTTCTTAACGGTAGGATTATTCTCTACATCTTTAATTAAATCGACCTTTTCTTCAATAGTTAAAATTTTTAGCTTTCTCTTACTCATTTTTCAAAACGCTGAGCATGCAATCATTTATTAAATGCTATGAGTGCTAAAAAGCTGAGATCAGCGAAGCTTCAAGTGAGCAGTTCCAAGTTCAATTGGTGGGTCACTAACTGGTTTAGCCCTCACCCAGGGGGTATTACACGTGCTCTCTTTCTTGCTAATCCCTTATCAAGCAGCAGCAGCAGCAGCACGTAATTTGTAGCGGGCGTGCAGAGCAAAAGCCCTTTTACCCGAAGATCAATCAGAGTGGTTCATTAGACAGCGTTGGAGTTACTGGATGAACATCGGCGTCTCCGCGGAGCGGAGCTGAAAAGAAAAGTGAAGGGTGCACAGAGCGGCACCCAGGAAGAGAGAGGGGGGGATAAGAGAAGGGGGGAAGAAAGGGTGTGAGCGAACTCACGAGAGAGCGGCCTCGAACGCCCGGAGGGCGTTCCGCAGGCGCGCGGTGATGTCCATGTCTGGAGGGCGCAGGGTCCTTTGAGAGCTTGGTCGGCCGGGTCTTGGGTTGGGAACTTTCGTCGGCTCAGGGGGTCTCAGGGGACACTCTCTGGAACTGGCGATATGGCTGGACTTGCAATTTGCGCAGACCGCAGGCTTTCCTCGGTTGGGGCAGTTGGGCAGACGATGATTTTCAGCGCAGACCACACACCTTTCCTGCACATGACAGGTGTAGGATGTGTGGCCCCACCGTTGGCATCGGAAGCATCGGGTTGGTCCTCGGCGGTTTCTCAGCTTTTCCACACGTACAATGTAGTAGCCGATCTTCATTGGCTGGGAGAAAATCTTCAGGTTCTCAGGGGAGTACTGGAGATGCACACAGAAGATGGGCAGGGGCACATTTCTGTTAGAGAATTGCCTGACGAATGGCTCCAATCCATCATCAGCAAGGTCGTTCTTGAGATCCTCCACCTTGTAGTCGGCTGGCAATCCTTTCATTACAGCTCGTATAGGGGGGGGGAGTGTCCGATGGTGGGGGCATGGTACTGGAGTTTGAGTTCCTTGGCTAGCTGAACAACGGCATCTTGGCATTCATCGGAGGAGGGGAAGATCTGGATTTCATCTTTTGATAATTTTACTTCGACTTTCCCGTCCTTCTGGGCACAGATTTGATCCAGGATAGTTTTGGGTTCCTTGACGTCGATCAAAACCACTGGTTTCCGCTTCCTGGGCTTCCTATTGGTCGGTGCTGCAGGGATGGGAGGGGCTTTGGTGAGGAGAGAGGAGCGCTCTTTGAGGTCCGCTAGCTCGGCTCGTAGATCTTTTTCTATTTGCTCTGCTCTTTCTCTCTCGCGGTTGAGGTCGAAGTCGTTCATCTTTTTAACTGTCAGGGCTAGACCTCGTTGCAGCTTGTCATAGGCGATGAAATCACCAGCCGAGATGCCAGGGGTGTTCTTGGATATTCTTCCCCGAAACCATCTGATGTGCTGGTCCATCTTCGCGTGCCAAATTCTTGTTGTGCCAATGTCCTTTTCTCCTTCGATGATCCCGAGAAGGCTTTTCAGGGGGATGCAATCCTTCTTGAGTGCTGTCTCGAGCGGGTCAAGAAAGTCCTCGAGGTTGTCGTCGTACTCCTCGGAAAGTTGTAAAGAGTCCATGTCGGAGTCGGTGTCGCTGGAATCCTCGTCCTGCGCGGGAACCGCCATGGCGGGGTTACCCCCGTCAGCCCCGAAAGAGGCTACGTTATTCCCGTCCGCAGGCGCTGACGATCCGGCATTCCTTCTATTAGACTTCCTACGTTTGGGTTTCATACTGGAGAGCTCGAAAAACACGTCCTTCCAGTACGACGGTTGAGTCCCGAATCTCGAAATCAGTGTCCCAAAATCATCCCTTATCAACGTCTGGTCTATCTCCCTTTTGTACTCGTTCTAACAGAGCCACTGAAAAGAACTTATCGAAGCGTGAACAAGCAACACGTGAACGAGTGCATTTTAGCTCTTTCTCTCGTCAAAAGAGGTGGCGACCTGTCAATTACGCCCCCGTCTTCAAAGCCCTAACAAAAGGGAGCAGGTGGTGAAAATCGCAGAATTTTCTCCGTCATTTTACGGTCAAGTTGGTTTCGCTACTGATAATCAGGACAATAAATGTTAAGAGATGTCTGTCTCAAACTTCGAGATAAGCGGAGTGAACTTCGAGTTAACGAAAAAAACCCATTAAGAACATTAGCAGAAGTTTGGGACCATCCAAAATCTTCGACATAAGCGGAAATTCGAGTTCAGCGAAGTCGAGAGTCGACTGTATATTGTATAGTTCAATCATAGATGGCAGCACAAGCCACAGATAGATTTGAATGCTCTCCTAAATTAAACTTAAAAACTAAACAAACTTGGTTAAACAGAGTAAATAAAAAGTTTCTAGAAAGAGAAAAATCTAAAAATTTATTAAAATTGCATATTAATTACAAACCATATGTGTACTTGAGAGAACAAGAATCTAATCAAAAACAAAAACAAAATCTAAAAATTCATTTTTCTATACTAAAATTGTATATTAATAACGAACCATGTGTATACTTTGCGAGAATAAAATTCTAATCAAGAACAAGAAAAATCTAAAAATTAACTTATTTATACAAGTTCTACATTAATTACGAACCATATGTATACTTGCGAGTACAAGAATCTAATCATGATCAAGAAAAATCTAAACATTCATTATTTATACTAAAATTGTATATTAATTAAGATCTGATTGAGAACAAGAAAAATCTAAAAATTCATTTATTTATACTAACTATTATTAGTTAGTAATACTAATTAATAATAGTTAGTACTATTAACTTTTATTAGTTAACTATTTATTCGTTACGAACTATATGTACGAGTATACTTGCGAAAACAAAAAACTAATCAAGAACAAGAAAAATATAAAAACTCATTTATTTATGCTTCAATTGTATATTAATTACAAACCATAAGTGTACTTGCAAGAACAAGAATCTATTAAAAAACAAAAAAAAATTTAAAATTCATTTATTTATGCAGAAATTGTGCATCAATTACGAACTATATGTATACTTGCAAGAACAAAAATCTAATCAAAAACAAAAAAATCTAAAAAATCATTTATTTCTACTAAAATTCTATATTAATTACGAACCATATGTATACTTGTGAGAACAAAAATCTAATTAAGAGCAAGAAAAATCTAAAAATTCATTTATTCATATTAAAATTGTATATTAATTACGAACAATGTGTATATTTGCGAGAACAAGAATCTAATCAAGAATGGGGTCGTTTCCAAAATTTTAAAAGTATTTTTTCTGAAAGAGCATGTTTAAAAACATAGAAACTGACTATTTTTTAAATAATTTCTTTAAGTTTCATATTTTTTTAAAAATTACTTAAATGGGTGCTCATTCATCGTTTAACGCTTCTGCGGATGACATCATAAATGATGAAATGTGATTCAGTGTTTCCATTCACGGCCCAAAGGTATTTAATTCGCATCTTTACTCATGTGTATTGGCAACGATATGGTTGATAGCAAGCGTAATTCGCTTCTTGATTATCATAACGTGGAAATGCGGTAGAAAGGTGCGCCATAGTGCATCATTTGTGACGTCATAAAGACCACGCCTTGTTTGAAGAATCGGACATTTTAAAAAATTAATTACAAAATAACAGTTGGGAAAATGAAAGTATTTTCTGAGTCCATGTTTTTTTTTTTTTTTTTTTTTTTTCTTTTTTTGCTTATTCTATTAATTTCAGTGACGAAAAGTAGTATTTTTGACAGAAGGAAACCACTCCATTTAAAAAATATAAAAATTCACTTATCTTTTCTTTATCTTTATCTTTACTAATAATAAAGCTGAATGTCTCTCTGTCTGTCAGGATCTCTGTGACACGCATAGCGCCTAGACCATAGACATGGAAACCGGTTCGCTCGCGCTCTCTTAACTAGATGGATCATCCTGTGGTAAAAAAGTGATTCCTTTTCAACCAACGATCGTCCGCCATTTTTAGGGCAAGAACTTTCCACCGCGCATCACATAAGCTTACTATCGGTTCGTTTCTCGCAATTTTCTGGGATTTTTCTGTTTTAAAATAGTACTTTCGGTGAAAGATTCTTTTTTTAATTTGAAAAAAAAATCCTCAAAATCATTTTTCTATTCGAAATTAACTACTGGAGGTAATTTCAAAACAAAAAATAGATTTCGCATCTTCTTAATTTGTAACTCATTCGTCATTCGGAATTATGCGAAACATTAAAGTATACTTTTGTCTTTAACGAAAAATTAATTTTTGGGTAATGGATAAGTCAGTTTTAATCACTACGAGGATTTTTTAGGCTGCATCTCGTATCTTGTGTGAATTCTCGCATATTTTCAAATAAAGGGATTTTAAATTAACTCGGATATATCTGTGAAGTTTACTGCATAAAATTTGCAATTCATGGGTAAATTTATATGTACTTTTGGTTAGTAATAAATTTTAAATTTAAGAAATCAAAATTGATATTGAATGGCTTTTAAAGTCATGATAACATGTTTAATTACCCGTAATCAGAATATGTACTTCAAATTGCAAGAAGTAAAATTTACAAAATATTTTTATTGAACAAAAATGGCATAAGGTACATAGATTTGTAAATCTCACATCCACTTTTGGATCAGAATCAATAACAAATATTATGAAATAAAATAATATGTAACACTTGCAATTAAATTGTTGATAAAACACGAAAATTTGCTATTAATTCTCTATTATGTGCAGTTTTTAATGGTGCTAACTTTTCAACGCTAATTTTTGGTTGATCTAAAAGTTTTATCTCCTTAAAAATACAATAGACTTTAGTTTTCGAGCGGTATCTGCCTGCATGCGTGTGAAAAATGTTATCCATTTCTCACTGAAACTTGCTAAATTTAAACTTTTCTTAAAATTACGAGACACCTACAAACTTCATATTTCGGTTACGGAGACACGAAGGCAAAAAATTTACGAATCTAGACACATGCTGTACTTCATCAATATTTTTTCGTTATTACACTATCGTATGGTTAGTAGGAATGACACTAATTTTATTAGTTCAAATATTAGACAAACGTGCTGGTTATCAAACTTAGTTTCAGATCTCTGCTATGAGGGGGCTAGTTGTATTCAGATTAGCAAATGGTCAACTTCTACTATATCTCCGGGATACCATGTTCTCCCAAGCTTTAGTGCTACAAAATTACCAGATATCAATGAGAGATGACCTTCTTTCTGAAACTGGGTGATTTGGTTTTTATGTTTTCTTTGTTTTAGTTTACGTCATCCTGAAATTATGTTTCAGATTCTGAGTGCTCTGAGTGCTCGCTATATAATACATTGTGTTCATCACTATTTAAGACATTATGTTATAAATAGTTGCATTTTTAATATAAATAACAGATAAAAAATTAGTATGGTTGAAAAAATATGAATATTAGTACGACTATTTTAGCCTATAATGCACATTACACAATACGTCCATCTGTACCTATATCGATTTACTGTGTTTCTGATGCTTTTTATAAAGCTTTTTTTTTTTTTTTTTTTTTTTTTTTTTAAAGCATTAAAAACATTATTTTAGGTATCACTACTGTAATCTTATATTAAAGTTTAAAACAAACCGTGCAAAAAGCCATTCGAATTAAAAAAGTCTTTTTTAAAATAACTCCATAACATACTAATTATGAATGATTATATTTCCGAAAGTAATAGGAGTGACACCGATTTTTTTAAGTCATATGTTAGACAAACATGTTGGTTATCAAACTTAGTTAGTTTCAGATCTCTGCTATGAGGGTGAGAGTAGTAGTTAGATTTTTAACATTTGCATTTTTGTGAAATTTAACACATATAAGTTCCAATATCTTCTGGCGACCTTATAGTGACACCAATTTTATTACATATTTTTGATGTATGCAAGTGTAGCTAGGAATTTATGCAAAAACGTTGGTGTCAGCATGAAGGCGCTTTGAGAAAATTGGCTTTGAATATAGTAAAAAAAAATCATTTTTGGTCATTTTTAAACGGAGTTTGTGGCCGTCACACTCGTAGTGACACCGATTTGACAGCTGTAATAGTATGTAAAAAGACCATATAATGGAATAGAATTTAAAATTCCATGTCATTATAGGGGCGCTTAAAGCAACAAGAACTTTAAAATCTGCAAATTTGAAAAACACGCAAAAATGTGCCTCGCCCCCCAAATTTAAAAATTTAATTTCCCAAAAACGGTAAGGCAGACAAAGCTCATATTTTGCACAAACATTACATTCATGATAAGGAACAACATTTGCAAAAATAAAGAAAATTAAAAATGTCAACAATCACAACCTCCCTGATCCTTACAGACAATGGCTCTTAAATGCTGAACACGAAGTCGGCATGATTGAGTTTCATCCACCTGAAAAACGCTGAGAAACGAAGCAAATGCTGTTCAACCACCAATATATTTGCCATCACAATGGCGGCCGAATCTGCTCCTAGGGAGAACCATTTTCCGTTCCGAACTTCGGTAGGCTGATCCATCTAGTTAAGTGAGCGAGAGCGAACCGGTTCCCATGTCTATGGCCTAGACCTTTTGGGCCAAATTTCATGAAATTTGGCACAAAGTTAGTTTGTAGCGTGGAGGTGTGCACCTCGAAGCGATTTTTCAAAAATTCGATGTGGTGTTTTTTTTAATTAAAATTTTAAGAACAAAATTTTCATAAGATGGACAAGTAAATTACGAAATTATCATAACGTAGAACCGTAACATGGGCACAAGTCAATTGGCGAGAAAATTCACCATACATTATTTGTAAATATACAGGTGAACAAAAAGACCTTTTAATTTTCTATTACGGGCCGCGTAATAAGCCGCGTAGTAAGCCGTGCGGGTACCACTAGTTTATAATAAAATGGTATGTAATAACGAATCTTATGTATACTTGCGAGAACAAGATGTAAGCATATCAGTCCGAAACGAGTTTTCTTTCTAGTAAATACAATCAATTGTAGTTAGTTTGTTTTTTTGTTTTTTTTTTTCCCCTTTTTTTTAGGTAAATACATATTTACCTTTGGAACGTTTGAAAAAGATAAAAAGTTTCGTTCTCATCCAAACAAAAAAATTCTAATAATCTCCTCGATAGAAAGACGCTAGATCCTTTTCCAAGAAAAGCTTCTCTTCGTTTTATTTAAATCACATTTTCCGCTTTAAATTAAGCTTTAACGGTTTTAGTTTACTTTAAAAGTTTCATTTCTTAATGGAATTCAAGAATACTTAATTCAGAAGAAAGGTTTTTTTATTACTTATAAATCTTTTCTACAGACTCTTCTTCCCGTTGTGTGTGCCTTCTGCCTTCCAGATATATATATATACGTTCGGAGAAAAAAACTTATTTAAGCTGATTCTATTTCTTTGTTTGCAGTTTGAAATATAATGCAAAAAGTTTTTTTCATATGTTCTTATAATATTCTTTTCTCGATTCTAATTCACTAACTGGCAAATGTATTCAAAGAATTTGTAGAATTAAAATTAAATGTGAAAATCAGGTACGTTTCGAACGAAAGAAAAAGGGGCATTCTTTTATTATCTTGAAATAGGCAGAATTCTATAGAATAGAATTAAAAAGATCTTGAAAAACATTCTGAAAATCAAATGCATTTTAAGAAAATAAAGCATTTTACATCCGTTTTGAAGTGGGTGTATGATTTGAATACAATGAAACACAAAAACAAACGCTGTCAAAGTTAAATAAAATTTTGGAAACAATATATACTTATTTTTTGCTTTAATAAAGGATTATTTACTTTTTTTCAAGAATAAATAAGAAAAATCTCATCTGAACAAAGAAATCTGTACCTAAAACAAAACAATTACAACGACTTTTGGGATATCAATTTAAAATTCCCCTAAAATTGCATTGTGAATGACAGTAGCTGTTTAGACTTTGCATGCTGCTTTTCATTTCATTCAGTTTTCGTTGCTGAATAATATGCTAAAAAATAAGCACATTTCAATCTGAAGATTGATTACCAAAGTAATTTTGCCACGCCTACTTCCCCGTGCGGTTAGACCATCCTCATTTTGCTGTTATGTCTGTTGCTATTTGTCAATGAAATGTTATTTTATAAGATTTTTGTTAAGAGTTTACGTCAGTTAAGTTAAACTAGTATGCTGTGCCTATCACGAATCTTCTATATCCGTTTTGTGAACTATTGACTCTTTTGTGTAATCGCGACTACAAAGCTCAGCTATTCGCAGAAGCCAAATCAAGAGCAAAAATTGAAAATAATTTTAAAAGCCTTGCTTAATTTAACTACAAGCATTTAACTTGTTAATAAATAAAATAAAGATACAGATTATTTTTTAGGCTTTCCAATAAAAGAATATTCTGTCGTTTTAGGTTCAGATTAAAAGTGTAAATGTATCACATTTCCTTGCAGTTTGATCCCTCTTACCACTCAATATCTATGCTGAAACAGCACTCTGCGCCATTCACACTTACGAGACGGACATGTGTCAAGTGAATTAAAAACAACATGAAAAAATGTATCTGTCACATTTCGAGCACAAAACGAGGCATTTTACCCTTTTGAGGTTCGAACATCAAATTTCTTCACAGCTGCCATATCTTAATGGAAAAATATGAACTTTTTACAGTAGCTAAAATTAGTGAACATATTATTGTTTTTGTTTGAAATTTTGAGGCCATACTCCTCACAAGAAATTTTATTTGATATGAAAAGAAATCCGTTATACATATGGGGTTTGGTCACTTTTAGCAGGTATTACGTTTTGTTAAATCATTCCGCAGGATTAAGCAATATTCTCATAAAAACAATTTTATTTCGACTAAAAGTAACTAGTATGTTGTGGCTATCACGAAACTTTCTTCTATATCTTTCTTATGATTCTGATTCCACCCCATGCTTGAAGAGGAAGCAATATTACGAACAAAAACAAAATTACATACGCCATAACTTGACGACCATCACCATTCCCGATTTATCTCAAAAGCAAAGCAATGAATGAAAATTGAAAATTATTTTTAAAGCCTTGCTTAAAATAATTATAAACATTTATTTGTTAACAAACACAGGATGGAAACAGTTAAAAAGTTTAAATCATCGCGATTTTCCTGTCATTTTCCAACAATTAAAATCACGCGAATGGATCGTTTCCAAAATTTTAAAATTATTTTTTTCCGAAAGAGTATGCTTAAAAACATAGGATCTGACCATTTTTTAAATAATTTGTTTAAGTTTAATATTTAAAAAAAAATTCTTAAATCGGAACGCTTTCATTGTTTACGGCTTCAGCCGATGACATCACAAATGATGAAATGCCATTCAGTGTTGCCATTCACAGTGCAAAATCTTTAACTCGCATCTTTAATCACGTGTATTGGCAACGATATAGTTGATAGCAAGCGTAGAGTGCAACTTTAATTCGCGTCTTGATTATCATAACGTGGAAACGTAGTAGAAAGATGCGACAAAGTGCATCATTTGGGACATCATCAAGACCACGCCTTGATTGAAAAATCGGACATTTTGAAAAATTAATTGAAAAATAACTGTTGGAAAAATAAAAGTATTTTCTGGGTCCATGTTATTTTTTCGCTTATTCTATCAATTTCACCGACTAAAGTATTACTTTTGACTGAAAGAAACAACCTCATTATTAATCTGGAGTAAGACAAACCAGTGCATTTTTATTTATTTATTTATTCTTTTTTTTTTTGGCGATTTATATTTTTTAAAATGCTTACGATTCAATTACATCTAATGTACACAGGGTAAGGCATTATAGCCAAAAATAGTTAGTACCAGACTCTTGAATTTAATTCTAAAAATAAATATTCATTCACTTATTTTAAGCAAAACATTTAATTTTGATGTCAAAATGACTACTTGTATTGGCGAAAACACGTTGCAATTCAAAAAATTCAAGGAAAGCCTCGTTTTATACTCGTAATATAAAAATATTTCTTCCTGTCTTGGCGAAACCGCTTTACAATATAAGTCCAAAAACAAAGATAAGCCTCGTTTTGGATTATGAGATCAGCTTAAAATTGCAAATTAGGGGGTGTTCTAATTATCTCTCGAACTTCGGGTGACGATTACCTCTTGCAGTTTTTCGACGGCTTTAACATGCTGCAAAAATCGAACAAATATGACTTTTTTTTCGATAAGATATTCGCAAATCTATGATTTGCTTTAAAATTGGAATAAAAATCATGGAATACCTTTTTACTTTCTTCTATATCTAATATATAGAAGAAAGTATTGGATTCGTGCAAATTTTCGTATTTCGAATTTTGACGGATTCGAACGTTTTGAGGTGTGCTGAGCCCATTTCGACCATTTTTGGAAAATGTCCTTTTGTATGTGTGTGTGTGTGTGTGCATATTTGTGTGTGTGTGTCACACATATGTGTGACCAGTTTTTTGTGACCGCTCTACAGCAAAAACTACTTTATGAAATCGAACAAAAATGGTACACAATGTGCCCCTATTTGAACTTGTGCCCATTGGTTGGGGGACGGAGCAATATGGCGTTTTTGAGTTATGCTTGCCTGCTGTTCCCCAGGAAGTAACTGGCGGAATCAAACAAAATTTGGTCCATATGCCCCTAACAGGTACAGGTGCTGATTCAATTTTGGTGTCAATAGCTCAAACGGGGGATGAGCTATAGAACGTTTTTCGTCGTCAATTGTGACTACTGTATCTCAAGAAATAATGAACGGAATCGACCAAAAATTTATCGACAAGTAGCCCTTAGAGAGTATAAGAACTGATTCTATTTTGGCGTCAATAGCTGAAAAGGGGGTGGTGCAATCGAACGTTCTTTGTTTTCCATTGTGAGTGCCATATCTCAAGAAGTAATTCTACGTTCTGGATGAAATTTGGAATAAATGTCAATCCATATATGTAAATAGGCGTTGGTTCAATTTTGGCGCCAATCGCTACATGGGGGACTGATTTTTTTTTTTTTCTTTTTTGTGTGTGTGAATAAAAATAGCTTTATAATTGCAACAATAAGAAAGATAAATCGTTATAAACTGTCGTCTACGTAATTCGCGTGATTTTAATTGTTGGAAAACTACAAGAAAATCGCGAGGAATTAAACTTTTTAACTGTTGCCATCTTGTGTTTGTTAACAAATAAAAGTTTGTAATTATTTTAAGCAAGGCGTTTAAAATAATTATCAATTTTCATTCTTTGCTTTGCTTTGCTTTTGAGATAAATCGGGAATTGGGATGGTCGTTAAGTTTTTGCGTGTGTAATTTTGTTTTTGCTGGGAATATTTCTACCTCGTCAAGCATGGGGAGAGATCATAATTATACGAAAGCTATAGAAGAAAATTTCGTGATGGCCACAACATACTAGTTTCAAAGTGAAAGGTACCCTATGTTCACCCCGGCACCCATGACAACATGTGTACAAAATATCATGATGATCGGTTGGGTAGTTAAGGCGTGAAAAGATAATAAACAAACCAACAAACAAAGTCACTTTCACATTTATGATATTAGTAAAGATACTATCTCTAAATAATTCGTATTTCTATGTTAAAATTTAAAATTTCCGAGATTGTCAAATTTGGTCCCTAAGAAAATTTGAAATACCAAACTCGTTTCGAGAATACAACTAATTTCTATCATATTTATTTAAGGAAGTAAAGTATCTAGTGTAGCTTACAGCGGATAACTTCCGGAGGCAACAAATTTTTGAAATGAGATATTTCTTCAGCATTCATTAGAGACCTAGTATACCCTTTTTTTTTTTCAATTTTGCAAGAAATGTAGTATAGACAATAATTGTTTCAGCATAATATAGACGGCAATTTATTTCAACTTGTTTGCGGTTAATACTTTTTGTCAACACACAACATTACACTTAAAGTGAGTATTTCAAAATGAAATAAAAGTTACTAAAAACTGTTATCTAAAAATGATTACAGTAGACTCTCGTTTTACGCGGGGCTACGTTCCACGGAAATACCGCGTAAATTGAGACCTAATACTAGTGTTAAAATAGGGGCTTGGTTCCGTAGATAACAAAATACTTCATTCTAGTGATACTAATTGTATAATAAGTTTTTTGTGCAATCGACTTTTATGCACAACATGCATAAAGAAAACATAAATTAATTTCATGTTCTGTTTATAAAGTGAAGCTGGCTATAATAGTCTTTTGGCAGTCATTAAGATTTTTTCTCTGTAATTCTTTGCAGAGCAAACGCATCCACGATCACTTGTGTCATTTCCATGATAGAATCTTCCTTCACTAACAAATCAGAAAGATCATTTCTATTGTCTAGGAATGGTTCAAAATTTTCAATGTCAACGCTTTTGGTTGTGCGTCACCGATGTCGGTATCCTCGTAGGTTTTGTCCTCCTTTGTCACTCCTAAAAGCTCTTCTTCCTTTGAGTTCTGAACTGTGTGAGTTTAGTAACTTCTGGAAAGAGCACTGGAAGCAATCGCATAAAATGTCTCCAGTGGCCCAAGCTCGATTATTAGCACGCCAAAATGCAGTTCATTACGTGTAATTTGCAATCTTTTGGAGCTTGGATTTTGAAAGAGGGGCAAATTTTATCTGTTTGCATTGCCGCATCCGCATAATAACGCACGCAAATTAAGGTGTCAAATCTTAAACCGCGTAAAACGAGGGTCTATTATAATTCGTAACTAAAAGAAAAACAGTTCAATATCTGCACCTGGGGGAAAAAAACTAGTGAAAATCAATACAAGCAAATGCAAATCTCAGTCAATGTTCTTTTCCTCTAAATTTAAGTTCAAAAGCTTATGTTTGTCTACTGAAAATCTCTGACTTAATTTTTAAATAATTAAAAACATAAGACAGTTTTTTTTTTTAATTCATAGCGTGCATTATCTGGCGTAATTTGTTGCTTTCATTTCCGCTTTTCATTTTGCTGAACATTTTAACAATCGTTTCCGACATTTAATTTAAACCTCAACCTGCGACACTAATAGAACTTTGTTTTGTACCTTCTTCTTTTTTAGAAGAAACGCGATTTTAAGTGTTTATGAATGCTTTTACTTTCCATTTCGCTTCAAAGCATACTTTTTCTGTCTGCCTTTTCATTTGCTTTAAAGTCGAAATAATTACCTTTCCTGTGACACGCAAAAAATAACTCAATTAAAACATTGTTTCACGGCTGCTTTTGACTCCATTTCTTGTACAATGAATCTTGCTTATTAAAAGTCGGCGGGGTAGAAAAATTTTTCTCTCTGCTTCCAAGAACCCAACTTGCAAAATGATTAGTCATTATCATTTTAATGAAAATGTAGGGGAAAAAATTCTGAATACTAGATGGTTAAAAATATTTTGACAAATAAACAATGAAGGCTCACTGTTGGCTTTACTTGTGTTTTAACTTGTTTTAATTATGATTGCAAGATTCCTTTAAGCTAAGGCAATATTTTTTTTTTGTAGCATTGTTTCTTTTTACAAGAACTACTTTGGAGAAGAGTTAACTTTTTGATCTTTTCAAACTAGCTGTACCCGCGCAACCATGTCTGTGGTAAGAATTTAAAGAATTTTCCTAGAATACATGAAAATCCTACCTTCCTGCATATACCAAAAAAAAAACAGTAAACGTTCCATTGCTATTGAAAATATTTCTCCAAAGAAATAAAATCATTAAATTACATTAACAGATGCCTTAAAATGTCAGATATTCCACCAACGCCCTTGTTTACTGCCTATCTCGCCAAGCGACAGCTACCTAAACCCAGCCGATTAGCGAGCGAAGCGAACTCCAATCAGTAAGCGATCCGATCTTTTTAGCTAAAACGTTTAAACAAAAACTCCACTCTGTTCCATTTCCTCTGAAGAAAAGAACGTAATTAAAAAAACACATTATATCTACAACAAATGGAAAATCCTGTACTCCGTGGACAAAAGAATTTTACTCAAATACGCTACGCAATTTACATAAAATGATCACTCTGCTCTACCTAGGAAAATAAATATTTTCAATTAAAATCCGCATTGCAAATACACTCCTGTTTGGGAAAATTGCAACACCATGAAGAAAGCATCATAGTTGAATGAAATTTAATACACAGTTGAGTGGTAATGGTACAAATAAATGATTACACTTTCAAACCAAACAAACAATAAAAAGAGATAGAAATTAGTATTTCGTGTGACCACCACGCGCCGCAATAAGTGCTGCTACACGAGTTAAAGTGCTGGAGTTAAACAAAGTTTGAATATCTGCCTGCGGAAGAGTATTCCATATTGTTCGTATGCGCAACCAAAGTTCGTCTGTTCAAGCAACAGGACGAGGATCTCAAGCGAGACGCCGACCAACGAGATCCCACACATGTTCAATTGATAACATATCCGGGGAATATGCCGGCCAAAAAAGAAGCTGTACCTGCTGCGAATCAAGGTAGGATTTGAAAGTCCTGGCGAGATGTAGACGGGTACTCCGTCGATGAAGTAGTTAAGTGCCAGGTTGTCTCGAATACAAACAAAACAGTCGCAAAAAGCCAGATGAGACAATCTCTCGACGTCCTGCCGCAGGTTCTTACAGGATTTCCCCGGTTTTCTTGAAACGGGATTTCAACTGGAGTAGGCTGAAATCTTTCTGGCACTTCTCACTGAAGTGAAGCTCCAACGCAGATGTAAGGGTGGCAAAATCTAGGCGCTGGCTGTCCGGAAGAGTCTGAAGAATGTCAGCTGCTTCACCTCTCAGGGATGCCGCAAGATGGCAGGCCTTTGTAACCGAGTCCCATCCATTTGCTTCGGAAACTATTAGGTACTGGGTCTTGTACACTTGCCATGAGGATTTGCCGTCAAATGTGGCGACTTTAATTGAAGGTCGTGTAGCCGAATGCACAACATCAGCAGCACCGCTTCCAGGTGTCACCAATTTCCTTTCCAGGTCTTTAAAGATATCTTCTTTAAGTCGATGAAATTTTCTATCTTCTTCTTCCAATTTATTTTCTACAACATTGAATCGGCCGTCAACGGTACTCAATTTTTCTTCAAATTTTTCTTCGATTTCGTTTTCCACTGCGATGAGTCGGCCTTCAACTGCCCCAAATTTTTCTTCAATAGCATCAACTCGATGCTCCATGTCATTAAATTTATTTTCCATCACAGTCTTTACCGAAGTAAGGTTGTTTTTAATTTCCTTGGTTAGAAGTTAAGTGATTTTTCAGCACCGTTAAATCACTTTTCAATTGTTCTTGATTTGCAGCTAAATCAATTTTTAATTGGTCTTGATTTGTAGACATACTTGCAGTCAGATCAATTTCCACAGCGTTTATTGTTTCCAATGATTTCTTCATCTGTTCCTACATTGCACGAATAATCACCATAAACTCAGGTCAAAATATAGTAGACTTCAAGATGAAATGTCCAAGGTTACACTAATTATTTCAAGAAAGTCCTGAAGAAGCCCCACGTTGGACGTCAATTGTTACGAGTTCAGTGCAATTTCAAACTTTCTTAGAATGACGACACAGTTCTTGAGAAAACACAGGATATTTATTTACACTCCTGTTTGTTAAAATTGAAACACCATGAAGGAAGCATCATAGTTGAATGAAATTTAATACTCCGTTGAGTGGTGATGGTACAAATAAATGACCAAACCAAATTTCACCATTTTCAAACCAAATAAACAATAAAAAGAGATAGAAATTAGTATTTTGTATGGCCACCACTCGCCTCAATAAGAGCTGCTACTTGACTCGGCATGCAGGGAAACAAAATTTGAATATCTGCCTGCGGAAGAGTATTCAATATTGTTAGTATGCGCAACCAAAGTTCGTCTATCGAAGCAACAGGACAAGGTTCACGAGCGAGACGCCGCCCAACGAAATCCCACACATGTTCAATAGGTGATATTTTCGGGGAATATGCAGGCCAAGGAAGAAGCTGTATCTGCTGCGAATCAAGGTAGGATTTGACAGTCCTGGTGACATGTGGACGGGCATTATCCTGCTGGAATACAGCCCCTGGCAATCCTTGCAGGAAAGGAATAGCTTGGGGCTGTAAAACTTCGTTTATGTATCAGGTACTGTTCAAATTGCCCACAATTCGTAGAAATCGTGATTGTTCATGATATGCTATGGCACCCCAGACCATAACTCCGGGTGTTCGTCCACTATGGCGTTCGATAATGTACTCCGGAATGTGCCGTTCACCGGCATAGCGCCTGACACGAGTTCGGCCATCATGGTGCAACAAATTGAGGCGGGATTCGTCAGAAAAGTCGACCTGCTGCCAATCAGCACGCCTTCTCCTATGCACATTGGCCCATTGTAGCAGCAGGCGGCGATGGTTTTGCATAAGAGGAATCCTGTATAAAGGAATCCTTGCGCGCAGCCCACGCTGCAGCAGACGGCTCCGAATTGATGAAGCACACAATGAAACACCTGCAGTTGTTGACCACTGTGCTGCCAATTGTCTAGAAGAAGCTGTTCGATCCGTCAACGCCATACGCACCGGGTGTCTGTCATCGCGAGCTGACGTCACATTTCGGGGTCCACTACCTACTGTACCTGCATAATAACTTCAATTTATATGCGAATTGAAACCTTTAACTAAAATTAACCCTTTACAAAAAATTCAGTTTAGATTAAATCAACAAAAATATGGAAAAGTCGACTTCAAATGAAAACAGGTGGGATTGACTTTCTGAAGATCCTACAAGAGGTGGTGTTTAATTCAACACTATATCTTCAAGCCCTACTTCAAATTCATCATTATTGTTAAAAGCAACTTTCGAACGTTGATGACAAATCACCATTTTGAGGTACTTCACATCATAAGTAGACTCAAGTGTGACCCAAGGAGACTAAAAATTGCTGTCTGTGGGTACACATGGTTGTGTATCCTTGGGTACAAAGGTATGCCATTTTGGTTTTGCAAGGCAGTCACATCGACAGGACTACAGTTTTACAACATTAAAAATCAGAAACAAAACCTTCAAAAAATAGGGAATTGTGATACCTACAACAAAAATGAATAATACAATACACGACGGACAAGGAAAAAAGAAATTGCTCATGTTATTTTTTACTTAGATCCAACTAAAATCAAAAAAATGTGATAGAATCTTAAATGTTCGTTTGATAGGGTTGAAACTTTTTGGGATATTGGAGAGGGCTGTAGCACACACGTTGAACCCCAATTAGGATCCCTCTCGACGATATCCGGAATTTCCCGACCAACGTCCGTTGGTACAACCGTCGGTTTGTACAGCAGCTTTCCCTATATTTTTATAGCTTTTGTCAGCTTAAGAGTTTATGAAACAATAAAATTTTTACTTTTTAATAATGGTATTTTACTACTTTCTGCGCGAATTTAACTAATCGACAATGTGCCCTCAAATTTTTTCTATACATTTAGGTAACTAAAAAGTATTTTTTATTCTATTAGAAATTAAGTAAATTATTTTTTGAAAAAAATAAACATATTTAAAATTTTTCGATTTTTTCAATTTTATGTCAACTTGGGGGCTCTTGCGCGATTTCAATTTTGTTAAATGTTTTCTTTTAATTACTTTTCCCGTTATTAGGACTCTAATGCGCAAGTTTTCCGCGCTATTAAAAATTGATCAGGAAAAAAAAGTGTTTTTCGACCCATCCTATTACACATATCGAAAAATAACAAATTACCGTCGGTTCAACGGGAATCTAACAAAATGTCACAAAAACCGGCTTCGCCATCTCAAATTTGTTTCCAAGTTACTCTCCAATTCGGCCATATATCAACAAATGATCAGTCTTTGACGCTATATTAGTTTTGCATTGAAATAAGTAATTCATAGCCACAAAAAAAATGAGTAAATAGGGCTTTTAGAACACCCGATTGAAAACAAAAAGGGAAGTGCACAACTGGAACGTACGATACACATGCGAAATTTAAACCTTCTACAGCTTACCATTTTTGAGTTATGACTTATGAGAGATACATACGTACGTCAAGCCGCAAAAAACAACGTAATAATCAACGTGTTTGTACCTGAATGCAGTATTAAAAATTCTTTCAGGGGTGACTAAAATAGAAATTCATATTGAAATTCAAGTAAAAAATTTTATATGAAAACAATAATTCTCTTTTCTTTGTATTAAAAAGTAAAACAGCAGAGATCCCCCACCCCTTTTTTTTTTCTTTCGAAAACATCGGCCAATTCCATCGGCTTTTCGATGTTTTTTAAGGCCAATGGGCCAATGTTTCCTCCAAGTTAGCATCGGCCGCCGATGCCGATGGCTAAATTGTTGAACCATCGGTGCCGGATCGAGTCCTATTATTATTTAACAAGATAACGTATAAAAGCCTATTTTTTCCAGGGACTAATAGAAGAGCATCTTTTTGAATCTTTCTGTAAACGTAACATGTTGAGAAAGGTGGAGTTGCTTTGGTTTACAATTCTATACGAAGCTAGTTTATTAACTTCTATACAATTGATTCTCATCTTCTGATTTTTTCTTGATTTTTTTTTTATTTTATTTTGTTTTTAATCGTTGTGTGTGCACGTGTGTTTTTTACCGTAATCTTCGCATACGCTCTGCTGTTTTGTTTCCTGTCATTCTCTCTCTCTCTCTCTCTCTCTCTCTCTCTCTCTCTCTCTCTCTCTCTCTCTCTCTCTCTCTCTCTCTCTCTCTCTCTCTCTCTCTCTCTCTCTCTCTCTCTCTCTCACACACACACACACACACACACACACACACACACACACACACACACACACACACACACACCTACTACTACTACTACTACTACTACTACTACTACTTTTGACTGAAGGAAACCACCCCATTGTGTAAATACTTTAATAGAAATCCAACATTTTAAATGCATTCTAGGCAGCTCTTGGGAATAGAATAAAGCAAAAATTTTCTTTTTATAGTCCTATAAAATGTGTGGAAGGAAAAATACGACGTTTTGTGACGAACGTAACAGGCCGTTCAACGCAGAATTCAAATTAAGCTCAACGAGGGAAAAAATCAAATTCAATAATTCCACTGGAGATAGGTTTACAATTTCAGCTATCAAAATATTACCAAACATGCAATTGCTTCGTTCCACTGTAGAAGCAATTTTCACCCGTCATACCTTTACGGGCGATTTTCTAGTTTTTTTAATAACTGTGCTAAAAACATCAAAAAAACAGCACTTGGTTGAAACTTCAACGTAATTGCAGCAAATCAAGAAACTGTCTGAAAATTTTCAAATTTTTTTATGTGCAATTTGCTCTATCAATGGCATTTTTTCCACACTACTCATCATCAAAATTAGAAAAAAAAATTTTTATTTTAGCCCACCCTAGTAATCACTATCAATTCACGTGGGTGTAATAAATTTTGTTTCAATTTCATGCAGTATGTTTTGACCAAGAATGGCTCCAAAAACAATTACATACATACAGACACACAAAAAGAGAAGCAGAGAGATACATCTGCCAAAATTGATCAAAATGGAATCAGTACATCTTGAAACATTAAAAACCGTCAGAACTTGAAAATCGAAAACTTTCACGAATCTGGTATTTTCTGCTAATATGAAATGTAGAAAAAAGAAACATTGAACGTATATTTTCTACATTTTTTACGTCGTGATTTTTACTCCAACGCTTAACTGCATCTAACGTTTCAGCTCCTTTGTGGGAAAACTCGGGAGACTTGACGCATTACTAGAAAAGTGACTGAAACATGTCTTTTAAAATTCATTTCCCTTAAAACTGGAGGTTGAAATTTATCAAATTCCAAAAAACTTCAAACTTTACTTAAAAGGTGCAGTATCATTTAACATTCATTTCATTGCTGTATAATTATTCAACCAATAATAAGACTAAAATTTTCCCTAAATGTCCTTTTCCTGGAAAAAACACCCATGGGTCCAGCCTCCTTATGGGTCAAACCTCCCTAGTTTCCCCTACTCCTTATTGAAGCAAAAGTGTTTTATTCAAACAATGTTTTGGAATTTAATAACTAGAGAACATTAAATGTTCCATTATCTCCAACGTTCTAAAGGACCGTACGCTAACAGCTGGTGAGCTAATATCCACTTCCAGTTACCTCATGTGAAATATTGTGTTGAACGTTTTCTAGATTTAATGTATGGCATCAGCTGCCGCAAATGGATATTAAATAAGGTGACTGAGCAACAACACACCTGTCTAAACGCAGATAATTTTTTAAAATATTCCCAAACTGAGTAATATACGCATTGATACCGCATTGTTATCAACCTGCCATTTATAGTTTGCCAAGATGACACGCACAACTGTATTTCTCTGCAGTTTTCTGATTCTAATATTTGGTGTTAAAGGTAAACAAACATAAAATTTGCTTTAGATTTTTCTAATAATGCATCTAATGTATCTTATCACGTTATAAATTTGATCTAATTAATTGATAAAATGGATGAAAATCGATAAAACTATTAACTTAAAAATTTGTAAAAATCTTTTGCGTATGTTTCTTGGTTTATAAGGAACTCTTTTCTAAAAAATGCAGAAAACTTTCCCCAACTTAGTAACATAGATTGATGCCGCATTATTATCAACCTTACCAAGATGACACGCACAGTGGTATTTCTCTGCAGTTTTCTGTTTGTAATATTTGATGATAAAAGTAAACAAACAAATAAAATTTGCTTTAGATTTTTCCGAAAAATGTAAGATTTGTATCACGTTATAAATTTGATCTACTTAATTGATAAAATGGATGAAAATCCATAAAACTATTAAGTAACTCACAAATTTGTAAATATCTTTTGTGTACGTTTTTTGGTTTATAAGGGACTTTTTTCTAAAAATTGCAGAACACTTTTTGAGCTGCCCACATTGAAGCAGCAGTCACAGAGCTTCATTGTGACACAGCGTGCACAACACGTGATTTCAATATCTGTGAAAAGTTGTGCTTTAGTTGTTGTACTTGAATCGTTGAATTTTTCCATCTTTTTTGTTTGTTTGTTTGTTTTATTGAACTAAGTGTAAGAATCTTTTCACATCATGAATTTGATCAAATTAATAATATAATTGAACGTGTGAGGTTTTTTTTTTCTTTTTTTAATTTTTTAAAAGATATTATCCATATTTCAAAGCAAAAGTGTCCCCGTGATTGAGTAGTCTTTTCTTCGTGTCAAGGCATTTTTGGAGATTTTTTAAAAAAATATTTATGGTATTTTGAAAAA